>NW_006912922.1:1733203-1843118 GCF_000585535.1 Cladophialophora psammophila CBS 110553
GACAGAGAGATGGGAGGGACAGAGAGATGGGAGGGACAGAGAGATGGGAGGGACAGAGAGATGGGAGGGACAGAGAGATGGGAGGGACAGAGAGACGGAAGAGGTCGAGGGGATATACATACAGGCGGGAAATCAAAGATGAGAAACCACACGCGGTGAATCCAGAGGCAGTTATTGTGACTGTCATTTGTCATTTATTATTGAAGACAAATCTCGGATGATCGCGGTTGGGGCGAGGTAAGGCGAGACGGTGAATTTGCGAGGACAATGAAGACATTGTACAATATCTGTCACGGCCTCATACACTTCACTGCTCTCGCCATAGATCTGATGTTCGGTTGCGCTAGCAACTTTCAGTTCGTGATGCTCATGGCGTGCTTGCCATCGCCAGCTACCTCCTCTGTGTCGATTCTCCTGAACATGGCGGCCGTCTTCACAACAAAAACGCCGAAGTCAGGTCTCTCAGCAAGAGGGGACCACATTCTATGGCTAACCTTCTCGCAGCTCTTCCAATTGTCCTTGGCGATCTCCATACACTTCATCTGGAGGAAGGCTTCCTGGTTCGATCATCTCCAGTTCACCACCGAACGTGGACAGGGGTCCGTAAGCAGCATTGTCATTTACTTTTGGGTTTGAGCCGAAAGTGGCTATTGACCACTGACGATGGCTGTTGGTTGGGCTATAACCGTTGACGGTCTACTCCCACCTCGCGAACGTTGTAAGTGACGAACGCCGATTTGTAATTGACAAGTAGGCAAACAATTCTGGGTGTATCTCGTTTCTAGGCTGCTTTGTCTCCTTTCTGGCTGTCGTGTTATTGTGGTACGGATGTTTTTGGTTCGTGAGGTTGACAGGATGATTGAGGTCAAGATTGGTGGTGATTGAGGTTGAGGTTGGCCTTTGAGTCGTGGGAGTCGACGTAGTGCAAGCGGTTTTTGGTGTTTGTGGAAGGTATTGAGTTGAGTTTCTCCATCGCTTCCGTGCAGTGTTGTGTTGCCGCGGAAGTCTCTCTTGCAGTAGGCATTGGCGAGAAGCAGCCTTGTTGTTGTTGCTGCTGCTGCTCGTTCTCAATCCCCTCAGTTGTCGCTGTCGAAGTCAAACAGCGCGTCAATCTCCTTCTGTCTCTGCTTCTCTGCCCTTCCTTGCTCTATCAACTCTAGCAGCTCCTTTGAGGCAGAGTTGACGACTGGTCTTGGAGAGATAAGAAATCGGGGAACCGCCATTTTTTTGGTGACAGTTCTTGGCGCGTAGCCACGAGCAGACGGGACAGTGTAGGTGTCTTTGTGGTAGCGCAACTTTGCAGCAACCAGGTCGTAGTGTTTCTCGTTGTCTTTGCCGAGAGTGTTGACTTTGGTGGCCGCCATGGCGGCAAGTGGGCCTCGCTTTTGGGGCTTGTGGAAGAGGGATGCCTTTTCACGTGGGCATGGCTTGACGACTTTGTTTGGCTTGGTGGATGCCGCTTGTTTGTGGACGGCTTGATTGGAACTCTTTTGGGCGGTAGCCAGATCCAACTTCTGCGGTTGGTTGGTAGAAGTGGTGTTGTTGCCCATCTTGGTGAGCTGCTGAGTGGAGTTGGAGGACAAAGTGTTGGAGGCCATGGTGATCAATGAAGATGTAGGCGTTGTGTTGTTGTTGAAGAGTTGCCTGCAGAAAGACCAGTATGTTGCTATTTATATAGCTGTCGTTGTAGCTGAGCTGCTGTTGAGTGTAAGCGGAGGTTGAGTCTGTTGAGTCTTGAGTCTGTCGAGTATGTAGAGCAGTGTGATCTGGTGAGCGGAGCAGGAGCTGAGGAAAGGAGCGAGCCTGTATTTGTACTCTGCATGGGGAGTCATCAGAAGGAGCGGGTCAATGTGTCTCACCGTCAAGTTTGGTTCTGAAAAGAACAATAGCTGGAACCAAATCACGACATCCCTATTCATCCAATACAATTCTTCACTCCATTTGGGAGACTCAGCCATTTTGTCTTTAGCGTCAAAGAAAATGTCTATTCAGGCACTTGTTTGGTTCATTGTCACGTATTCACATCAAAAACACTGAATGAGAGCATTTCAAGGAGAAAACCATACTCTCTTGCCTTGAGCTCTGGCACACCATTGGCCAGAGTGACCAGGAATCCTTTGAGTTTGAAGGAACTGAAGTCAAAGCTCATCCGCTATCCATGGTTGTACCAGTATCTTTAATGCCGGACCCGTTCTCATGTGTTCAGATGCAGACATCTTCGAAGTTTGAATTAAAGACAGGCTGCTTCGTGACAAATCTTTGAGAAGACTGCCGGTGTGGTTCAGGTGGGGTCTTGAAGCGATCCAGGTGCAGTGCCTCATCTTAGTGTAGATGAAAAGTGCTCTCTGTTTGACGTTCAACCAAGGTTCTAGGACGATTTAGCTCGGGACACCGCCGATCCCTCTCTGCCTTCTCGGTTGTCGGACTCTCAGCGCTACTGATATGTTCATGGCTGATGAAGAAATGGTGGGGTTTCCGCTCTCAGATGGATGGCCAACTGATTGCAAACGTGTCCTTCCTAGATGCGTAGAAGCTAGAATGTGCTCAGAGCTTTGGGTGCATTGGCCGTTCTGTTGTTTCTCCGACTTCCCGTCCCTGCTCACAAATTCGGATGTCTGATAGCGGTTAATTCAGCGGTACCATGGAGATACTGGGGACTGAAGTGCGATTGATCATGATGGGTGCAGAATTGTCTCTTTGATAGCTCTTTTTTTTTTTCTGATGTTGCTGTTGTTACAATTAAGGAGGGTGATTGAGGATGATCAATGCGGAATACGGGAGGCAGCGAGGAGGTCCCGCGGTCACCTGATTTCGTGATCGTCGCTTTACGCCTCGACGCGTTCCTGCGCGTCTTCTCTCTGTTCGACACTGGATCAATGTCCACCTCGACCTCCATGCGAGATGCAGCTCCTAGTAGGGCTCAATGCCGCTCAGAGAGCTGCAGTCACCTCGCCGGCATCAGTTCTCCAAGTGCTAGCTCCTCCAGGGTCTGGGAAAACTAAGACTTTGACCTGTCGCGTCGCCTACCTCACTGCTCACTATGGACACAATCCGCAAAATGTCATCTGTTGCACGTTTACCATCAAAGCTGCCAGGGAAATGCGGGAAAGACTGAGAGGCTTGGTTGGCTGTGAACTCGAATCTAAGCTGGTCCTCGGAACTATCCACTCTATCTGTCGCCGTTACTTGGTCGCGTACGGCCACCTCATTGGAATACCCAAAGGTTTTGGAATTGCGGACAACTCAGACAGTAATAGCATAATCAAGCGCATCGTCAAGCGCCTCAACCTGTCGATCGAACCCAAAAATGCAAGAGCCAGAATTTCGAGTCACAAGGCTAAAGGGAAAAAGCTGGAAGACCTGCCGAAGAAACCGCCGAAAGAGCTGAAAGAGCAAGAGTTTATAACCATTTTCCACGAATATGAAGCGGCATTGGCAACGTCCAAACTACTAGACTATGACGACCTGCTCTTGCGATGTGTTGATCTTCTGCGAGCATATCCAGCCTGCGTGTCCAACATCGAAGCCTTGTTGATTGATGAGTTCCAAGATACCAACATTGTGCAATTCGAACTGATGAAATTACTGGCGTCTGCAAACAGAAAGATCACCATTGTTGGTGATCCAGATCAGAGCATTTACGGATTTCGGTCTGCGGAGATCGAGAATCTACGACGAATGAAAGCTTTCTACCCTGAAACAGTGGTCATCAATTTGGAAGAAAATTATCGCTCGGCGTCGGCCGTGCTAAGACTTGCCCAGGATGTCATTGAACAAGACGTCAACCGCCCCCAGAAGAAAATGAAAGCGATCCACTGTCATGGAACTAAGCCGGTGCTTCGACGTCTGCCTAATCCTAATGAGGAGGCTTTGTGGATTGCTAGTGAGATCAAGAGAACGATGGCAATGACTGGAGGCCTACTTCTATATTCTGATTTCGCTATTCTCCTTCGCTCAGCTTATCTCTCATTGCTTCTTGAACGAGCTTTGACAAACGCCAGCATTCCGTATCGCATGGTTGGGGGTCAGCGCTTCTTTGACCGTGTCGAAATCCGGATCATCATCGATTACCTGCGCACTATCAGCCATCCTGACAATAATCAGGCTTTCGTTGCAATCATAAACACGCCGCCACGCAAGATCGGAGAGACTTCGATTGCTGAAATGGTCAAACTTGGGGAAGACCATAAACTCTCACTCTGGGCTGTTGTGCAAAAAGTCCTCACAGGGGATCTGAAGCCTGAAAAGAGGCTTTCGAAACCGGCAGAGCAGGAACTGGGCCGCTTGATTAGTCTCATCCGGACTGCTAGACAAAAGATGAATACCGTACACCCGGCGGCCACGGTTCCGACGAAGTTGATTGATTTCGTCGTCGAGTCTTTGGACTTTGAAAATTATCTGAAGAAAAAATACAAAGATGATCATGAAGATCGACTCGAGAACGTCAAAGAACTCATTACGCACGCATCCGAGGTCCTGCTAGAGAATGCGGCCGAAAAGCCTCTCGCGGCTGTTGAGGGTGTGGAACAGCAAATTTCCAATAGTGGTCAGGAAGTCCTTGCTCAATTTCTGGCTAATATTGTCCTCTCGACCGATGTTAAAAATGCCGAAGAAAGCAATGACAAACCTCGCCTCACCATCTCGACGATTCACTCTGCAAAAGGTCTTGAGTGGCCTGTCGTATTTATTCCAGCTATCTATGAAGGGTCTATTCCTCATTCTCGAGCCGACAATACCGATGAAGAGCGGCGACTGCTCTATGTCGCAATGACACGAGCTCAGACTCTTCTCACAATGACTTTCCCAGTATTGCAATCCCGGGATCAGGCTGAATCCGTTCTTTCTCAGTTTCTCCCACCCAAAGTCCACCATCATCTCGCTCAAACTGGTCCATTATTTCATGATCACGCGATCCAGGATATAGCAAGCATCCTTCGACGGCCCATGCCGTCACAGGAAGACTTAGCAAAGAGCTTACAGGGCATCAAGGGCGAGGAAAGTCCGGCTGATGACATATGGCCGAGTGATGGCAGCCGCCGACCTACGCCAATGCTTCCAAGCGACACACGGGGCACGCCAGAATTCGGCAGGCCACTAGCAGAGGTCCTTGCCGCTCACAAACAACAATGCCGAGGCTACTCTACCCTTCCAAGAAGAGATGCCACGTCAACCTCTGCTGGCTCTGGGGTGGTCACCACCATGAGCAATGTCGACGCCTTCTCTACGTCAAACATGTCGCTGGGCTTCACCACTGCCAGCCATCAGCTCAAAACAAGTGTCGCTAAACTCAGGAGATCCTCATCGAATCCACTCCCGCCTCAGAAAAAGCCGAAGCTCTCAAAGTCGATTTCAGGACAAGGCACTATCGGAAACTTCTTCTCGAAACCCGTTGCCCAAGCACAGCAACCATCGGCAGATGCGTTGAGACCACACACCATTGAGGTAGATCAACACAGAGACCTAAGTTATGAAGGCGCTCTTTATCAAAACCGTAGAGACCGAGATATCGCCAAGCGAGGGATCCCCGAAGAGTTTTCTTCTCATCAATTGAGCTTTCGCAACAGCATAATCTATGGACGTCCTGCACCTCTGAAAGAGACAAGCACAAACTCCAAAAACCGGTATGCTGGGCTGTACAGTTCATCACCTCCTCCCTGCGCCGCAGATGAGAGGGAACAAGGGATTCTAGACAATCCGGAAGGTGAGAACCAGACCTCGAGGGCTACAGGGAGGTCGAAGTCCCTAGGATCAGATAATAATGCAACGACATTGACCAATTCTGTCCTTGCCAAGCCAGCCACTACATTGCACAAGACTAGTATGTCTTCGATCGGAAATGGTGGGCTCTCTGTATCACATACTGCTTCAGGCGTTGTTAGGAAGACACTTGGAATCAGACGCACTATGAACGGGTGGGAGAACAGAAAGAACCGATGATCTTGATATCTAAGTTCGGCTCCTAAGCCACTGCTGGATTCTTGTCTGTCTGATACACCGATTGCATGCATGACCTTAAAACGATGGTATGAAATTATGACTGGGAGAGTAATTGGGTTTAAGTTTTTGGGAATTCTGAATCACCTGGCATTTTCTTCTTCCTGGATTGACTGAGACGTTAGGCTGGTTTGCACTGCACATAGTTGTGCGCAGGTCGTCTTGATTATACATTGACAGCCATCAGCATTTTGGGGGTCAAACTGTGACAATGTATTATAGGGTTCTTGCGGTTGCTATAATTACGAAAAGGGACCTGGAAGCCAAAAACCATACGGGGTGATGTGAGTGCTGTGTCTCCCGAAGGATTCAGGGTTATCCCGTTCAGAGTTTGCGTATAGGCTGGTCGTTAAGAGAGCAAAACAGACAATTTGTGGACTTGTTGAAAATATGAAACTCGGCCTCTCAGCCTCAACAACTCCGAAAAATTCAGGTGACTCCCCCAGAGAAACAAATAGAACTGTGCTTCATTTTTTCTCCCTTTCTGTTTTTCTCTGCTTCCTTTCTCTCTTCTTCCCCAAGCCGTTTAAAGGGCCATTGAATGTCGTCATTCATGAAACCGTCTGCTCTGAATTGAATTTCTAAATGTATGAGAAAGAACGCGCGAAAACGTAAACATGGGCTTGAGAAATACGGAGTACCTAGTGTCATATACACAACATATATCAGGGGGCCAAAAGAAATGAGGTATTGAAATAGTCCGTCAGAGATCGTACAAGATTGATTGTAGCCCATGAGTAAGTATCGAGAGGACCGCAATTCTTTCTGCGTGTATATTTCCACATCATGCCTCGCACAACTGAACTGACGGCGTTAATTTTGGGTTCCTCTCCCCCCTCCCCAACTCCTTTCCCTTCCCCTAGCTCGACCGCAGCGCCACCACTCATCTACAAAGCGAAGACGCCGAGTGCGATGGCTCCAGCGGCAAGCATGGCAACGCCGTTCGATGTCGTGTGGCCTGCTGCACCCGTATAAGTCGCAACCCAGGCGTTGGTGCCGTTGCTCGGGACGCTGTAAGGAGCGACCGGTGTTGCGGAAGCGGCCGCGACCCACGCAGACGACGGCACGGGCGCGACGGTCAATGTGGTCGCCATCGTCACGCTCGGGCTCACCCATGCGCCGGTGCCGGTGCTGGTGGAGGCCGCCGCGACGGGAGACTCAGGCTTGCCGCCCCAAGATCCCTCAGTCACCGTTGAGGCCGCGGGAGCGGGCTGCCCACCCCAGGCCCCGCCGGTCGGTGCTGGAGCAGTCGAGGTGGCTGCAACGGGCGAGGTGCTACCGGCTGGAACCGCGCATGGCACGCTGGCGACAATCGGTGTGCTGAAAGGCCATCCCGCCGACGGCGTGAATGTTCTCGTCGTCATGCACGCTGTAGGAACAGGCGTCTCGGTGCAGCCACAGTGAGTGGTCGTGACAGTTGTAGTCTTGGTCGTGAACCCGGTGGAGCACGGCTCTGTCCACGTCTCTGTGATAGCAAAGGTCAGTATCATTCCATATTCATAAAAGAAATGAAGGGCAGGGTGAGATTAATGCCTTACTGGTAATTGTGACGGTCACGACCGAGCTCCAGTCGCCCCAGGCCGTTGTCGGATCGCTGGGCTCAGTTGTGGAGCTGGTCCAATCTTCCCATTTGAAGCTTGAGGAACTTGAGGAGCTCGATGAGCTGGTAGTGCTTGAACTAACATAGCTGGTTGTGGTCTTGGCCCAGTCGTCCCATGTGCTGCTAGTCACTGGGTCCGAAGATGTCGTTGACGTCCAGTCTTCCCAGGTGCTGCTGCTGCTGGTATCCCAGGAGGGTCCCGAGGAAAAGGAGCTCGACACGGAGGTTGTCTCGGGGAGTTCAGGACTGCTAGTAGTGGTTGTATGTGGTACGTATGGCGCGGAGGAAGTTGTCTCGGGGAGTTCGGGGCTGCTAGTGGTAGTTGTATGTGGTACATATGGCGCGGAGGAAGTTGTCTCAGGGAATCCAGGGCTGCTAGTGGTAGTTGTATGTGGTACATATGGCGCGGAGGAGGTTGTCTCAGGGAATCCAGGGCTGCTTGTAGGAATCGTATGTGGTACAAATGGTGAGCTGGTTGGAGCGACCGGGCTGGTGGTTGTGGTTTCCGGTTGGCTGCTTGGCTGGGTGTATGGCGGTCTCGTTGAAGTGACGAGGGTCGTTGTCGTCGTAGTTGTTGTCGTCGTCGTCGTCGTCGTGACTGGTTGGGATTGATACACCTGAACGTAGTTGACATCCCAGTAAGCGTCCTTGAACTGCTCAGGGTTGCTGCCAACGTAGATGGAGCACTGACTTTCGCCCGTGCTGGCTGCACATCCGCCGCTGGACCAAGTTGCGTCACCAAAATCGCCACAGAAAGTAGTGTCAAAGATGATCCTGTTATCGGCAAAGTTGGCGTCGACGTCGCAGCCGGGGCCATCGAAGACGGAGAATGGTAGTCCCCATCCAGATGGGTCGGGGTTTCCAGACGAGATGTCCGAGGGGATGGAACTTCGTGCGAAGAACCAGACCTTGATCGCGTCCGAAGTCCACTCCATTGCGTATACACCACCACCACCACCCCGGTTGGCGTTGAAGCCTGATCCGTAGCTGGCAGAGCTGGTGGCGAATGCACCACAGCCTTGGGCATTGGCGCCAGTGTCCACATCGTATTGGCAATTATTACCGTTTGAGGTACCAGTCATTTCCGAGGAACTTTGGGAAACGACACAGGTTTTGGCAACGTGCAACGATGTTAGGTCAATACCCTGGTTGTTTGCACCCTCGATGATATCGATTTCGCCATCTAGAAATCACGGAAGTTAGCTTCTCTGCCTAGAAAGAGATCAAATTGAAAGTTTGTCTATCTCGTGATCCTAAAAAGGTCCGGTCCAAGATCCCCAAAGCTGAGAGGAATACTTACTGAAGGGCCATGTGCCGGAACCAAGAGTCCAGAACGCTGGCCAGACACCGCAACCGCTGCCATCTTTCGTTGTAGGCATGTGTTTGATGTCGGCAACAAAGAGGCCGTGTGTCCACGACTTAGCACTTTCAATCCTGACACTCGGTCGCCCAACGCCATTGATATTCGCGTACGCTGCACTGCCGTTGTATGTATTCTTGTGATCAGCCCTCATCTGGGTTGAGCCGCCATCGAAAGTGATCAATCCATCTGCCTGAGCTGTAGCTTCATCGACGTAACTATCTGGTGTCAATGTTCCCCATTTCGAAATGATCATCGATCAACGTACGTGACAAAACCATGGGTCGGATCGGCATCCTTAGCGCTTGTCAGCATAAATTCACCTGCGAAGAGCTGCATTCAACTTACTGCGAAAAAGTTAAAGCCATCGAAGAAATTGTCTCCAGAATATTCGGTGTCCAGAGCATAATAAGTATTAGGAGAATGAGCAGAAGCAGAGGAAAACAACAACAAAGCAGAAACGAGTGTGGTGCTCGACCTCAGAAGGAGTGATGAGGAAGGCATTTTGTTGAAAGAGTGGCACGCGAACTTGAGGCAAAGAACGAAATGATGGCGCAAAGCACAGAGCAAACAAGAATGGAAAGGGAAGAAGACAAGACATGTTTCCTATACATGACACTAAGAACCTGACACAGTGCATCGCCGTTGCGGGTGTCTGGACTCCGTGCTATGCGCAAGTCCCGCCGATGGTGCTTGTTGTGCGCCATCGCCACGCAGCGCCTCACACGGGTACATAGGTAAGGCCTGGGTAGGTGACACGTTTTGTGCAAATTGTCCGAATATAGACTCGGTTAAGGAGATGAGCTGCCTCAAGGGGGCAGCAACACTGGGGGAAGCCAACCAATACGACGAAGAGCGTGGAGGCACATGGAGAGGAGTCAGGCTTCCACAACCGAACAAAGAGGCCATTCATTCAACCCGCCTGGTGATCCGGCCCACCTTGAAATCAAACCCTGTGAAGATGCAGGAGCCGTGGACCATTCGGATACGTGCCCCAGGATGCAAAATAGCACGCGATCGCGAGTGGGATCGTGGATGGGCAACAAGCGAGGTTTCCACCGGCATAACAGTAAAATTGTATGTGTCAGTTCGATGAGAAGGCAGAAGAAATAGCTCAAAGAGGGCTGAAAAGGGGGCGCGAATAGGCTCACGGCGGTGGAGCTTGACCAAATGCTTGGCGCTAATCCAACCAATAGAAAATATATTCAGGCTCCACCACGTTGCCAAGTACTTCCGAAAAGAGAAGCAGAAGCCCAGTCCCCCCTGAACCACCCAATTTACTGCTCAATGTAACCATTGGTTCCTTTTGGCCTGTGGCTATGCTCCATACCTACCTACCTACAAGTAGTACTGTCTGTCGAGAAAACTGTGTCAGAGTCCACATCGCCTCTTTGAGTCTTTGGCGACTTCCTCTAGCGCTTCAACCCACAACAAAGCACACCACCACGTGCAAGGTAGTTCAGTGCCAAGGGCCGCCCTTTCTATCCCCTTAGGAGATGGGCCGCACGGCTGCGCCACCTTGCCTTCCTTTCCATTATTAAACAGGGGTAGTGTGCTCACTTTCCAACCAGGGAGCAGGGGACAGGATATCAGTACATACTCGTATGAAGCAGGAAAGAAATGTCGGCCGTACACTACTATTTACTGTATATCACCGAAGCCTCCTCCCAAATGCAAGTCCTGAAACGACACCAGTTATCCAACTCAGTCCTTTGACAAGACGTCCATCTTCTATGTTGACTTAACATGAGATTAGAACGACCTGGCGTGATGGATCAGTTCTGTCCAGTGCTGCCATGACCTGTCCCAGTTCAGCATGCTGTCAATCCCAGGTACGAGGCGTGCGGTTAGAGCTACAGTCGCTAGGGTCTTCCAGCCCTCACTGAGAGTCCCATCTTGGTTGTAAGGATCTCTTGCCATCCACTGTGACCACCGCATCACGACTTGTTTTGCCAGATCAAGATCCACTTCAAACCATTCTCTATGACCCTTACCGCACCGGTCGCAGTTTATCCAGCGGCGAAAACGCCCCAGCTCTGCATGTACCAGCTTCTCGACTTTCCGTGCGTGTGAGATCGAAACGCCGGCTTCATGGACCACACGTGCATCTTCAAAACACTTCTGAATCTGCTTCCTCCGAATCTCAGGTTTATCTTCACTGAATCCGATCTTCAGAAACCCAGGACAGCTGTCGGCTGCCAGGATATAAATATAGCCAGCGGGCAAAGCGCTTGGTCGGAATGAACGTCTTTGCCGGCACGGTCTGAGGTCGTCGCCGATAGCTTTTGTGATCTCCCCCGTTGATATGCATTCGCAGAGCTCCTTCCTTCTTGGTCTCATCCTTCAGTGCCTTTCGAATTTGAGGTGGAATTAAAAACTCTCGCCGCTCCGGTTTCGACCCGGGACTTGTGTTGGAATCAGCCCGGGTAAATGATGTGAACGGTACAGACAGCTCGGACCCAGTGGGAATCCATCTAGGGAACTCATCATCCATATCCATGTCGTCCTCCATAGACCAGTCACTGTCTTCGGCTGGAGCATCTTCAACGCTCCCTTGACAATCACAGATTCTTTTCATATCCCAGAAGAGGGTCACTTGGTTCAATGGGCCATTGTGTAAATTAGAAATAAACGTATTGTAGATCTCAAACGCCAGTTTTCGAGTCCCCCTTGATCGACACAGGATAAGCAAGGTATATAGTTCACCCCATGGAGATGATACAAATTGTCTTCTGTGGATTTCATCGCAGCTGCATTGGATGTTGTCCTCGCTCTCAACCAAGGATGCTGTCAGGGTCGGGCCTGAAAGAGGATCGAAGAGCCTAAAAGACAGCTTGGATATTGCCATTTCGTGACTACAGGAACACGCTATGCAGAGTTGCTTTAGAGAGGTGCCTGATGAAAACTCGACCGAGGGTCCCTTCAGCAGTAACTAGAAAGCACTCGCTACTTATAGGATGTCCAATTGGCCCAGCCACAGAGAGGAATCTGGTCGTGTTGGCCTTTCGAGTTAGATACAGCCGCTCTCCAACAGGTCAGCATGTTCAAAAGTACCTCTCTCCCTTGGCAAGAGAGGGAGAGTACACAAGCACTGAGGGCCAGGTGGCTAGGCTGTGCATGAGTAGAGAAGACGAGGTGGAAAGTGTTCATGATGAAGCATTCAGCGTTTCGTCTCAGCCCTTCGACAGGATAGCCGTCACCGTCAACGGCGAAGCAGCGAACCTGGAAAAATATTTCGCCCATTGTGAATCTTGGATAACCCAGCAGAGGAGATCTTACCAATAGTGATGCAAAGTAGAATAATTAAGATGAGTTAGGTAGCATAGCAACGTTCAAGCTCGAACAACATGCCCTTGGAACGAGGGGTTTGACAAAGCACAATCGCGCTGAGGTCCAGACACAAATTGTATCAGCCATCAAAGGGGGGAGGAGATGCATGTCTATGTCCGATATGAGCCCGGCATTCGTGGATGCATCAAGGCAAGGCGTTGATTCTTACAGACGGGCACTGAGAGCGGTACTGTAACTTTCTCCGTCATCCTGCCAGCTTGTTGTAGTTCGTTGCTGCTCTGACAACTTTTGGATCAGGCTGAATAGACTTCGCTACCACTGAGACAAAGCCAAAGGCACAAGAGCTAAAGAAGAGTTGACTGATAATAGTACTGCGTACATACCAATGGTGGTCAATTTGGACATCATCAAGTGCCGTTTCGAGCTCCCGAGGCCAGACCCAGTTAATAACGTGATTACCAAGTTCGGCCGTCAAGGGTTTGGTGAGACCTCTAAGCAAATACGGAGGAATTGAGCGCCGGAATTCTTTCTCCATCGTCATCACGTTTTAGATGCGATGAGAGAGGCCTTCCGCTTCTCTCTGACCAATTACTCTCGGAACGAATCGGCAAATGTCATTCTTGCGGGGAGAGACCAGCTTATGTACAAGGTACTCAGATTGGGAACTTGGAGGACTTCGTGACTCCAACACTCCATCGATCTCCATGAATCTCGATTCTCCTCACAGCAATGACAGCGCTGCTCATTTGGTCGACTGGCAACCCCGCCGTTGCTGACTTCCTGCCACATATTTGAAGCCTGGTGCCCCCTGGAGCGAAGAGGTATAAATATTGGGGGCCCGTCTGAGTTTAGGTTCAGAGGCCACAGACAACCCAAGATGCCGTCGCTTCGAGTGGGTATTGTTGGTGCCGGTATAGGTGGCCTGACAGCGGCCATTGCTATATCCCGGAGTGGGTGTAGCGTCACAATCCTCGAGCAAGGTGTGGATATCGGAGAGATTGGAGCGGGGATCCAGCTTCATCCCAACGTCTCTCGTCAATTGATCCGCTGGGGGGTTGACAAGATTATCGAGAACGACCTCATCGTGCCGGAGGAGCTCAACACTTGGGACAGCGGGAGCGAACTCCGCCTTATCGGACGCACAGATCCCAAACAAGTCGCTAAACAAGCAGGTTTTCCATGGTGGGTTGTGCGTCGCGATCACCTTTACACGGGACTCGCTCAGGCGGCTTCTGAGCATGGAGCCAAGCTCATCATCCAGGCAAGAGTTGAACATATCGACGACACCACAACCCCTATCAAGGTCGTCACATCCTCTGGACAGACATATGAATTTGATCTCTTGGTCGGCGCAGATGGCCTCAAGTCTACAGTCAGACAATATCTGTATCCGGGCATCATGCCATACGCGCCGAACAAGCTATGTGCCTACCGAGGTGTTCTCCCATTCTCGCTGATATACAAAGAAATACCAGAAGCGAGGCTGTTTGTCGGTAATAGATTGGACACTTGGGTCGGACCGAAAGGGTGCGAAGACTCTCTGGTTCGGGCCATGGATTTGATGAAAATACTTACGGAGAAGATAGCTATGTTCTGACTTACCCTACATGCGGAGGGAGAGAGCTGAATGTCGTGACCGCGGCTGAGTCCAAGGACTACGTGACGAAAATGGAAGACATCGAGGTCGAAGAGTTTTATGGGTAACTATACAAAAGCACAGTCAAGCATCGCTGACTATGGCCCTGATAGATTTTATGCCGATTTCCACCCATTCATCCAGAAACTTCTGCGCCTTGTCAAGTACACTAAACGCTGGCCATTGCTGCAAACACCACGAATGCCGTCCTGGTCCAACAAGGCCAAGAATATCATCATGATAGGCGATGCAGTCCATGCCATGCAGAACCACATGGCCCAAGGGGCGGGGACGGCTATTGAAGACGGAGCATTCCTGGGACAGGTCATCAGCGAAGTGGCCCGGGGCGTTATCACTATCCCCGAGGCCGTGACTCTCTTCGAACAAAGACGGATGCCCAAAGCATGGATCAAACAACAACTCAGCCTCCAATCCGGATTCATGTATACCTTGACACGACCGGAAGACCTAAAAAAGCGCAACCAGGTGGGCCGGTTTGAAGTTGCGCGGTGGGAGTACAACCCAGCGCGGCCGGAGCAGAGCCATATCGAGTATCGGAATTGGTCGGTCAGTCGTTGCATCGAGACGGCCAAGTCGATGTGGTACTATGATGCCGAAGGGGATGCGGACAACGCGGTCCTGGAGTACCTGATGAGTAGGGGCGAAGTGGACGAATTCACCCAGATGAGTGAGAGTTTGAGCCGTAAATGGAGCTCGATTGTCTTCGGAAATGGTGTGGATGGCAGCTGGGTCGAGCCCCAAGTCGACTATCAACACATGAAGAACTCTCTTTACAAGGCCAACGGCAAGGAGAGAGACGGTATCCAGGAGTACGGTCTGCATGAAGAGGACTATGAGCGGTTTGGAAAGGGCCTATAGGGAATTCAGGACAAGGACGAGTAAGGATCATGTCTGGAGGTGTTTGTCGCAAGCGCAAAAGCAGATTTTGATGGCGGGGGTACGAGGTAGAGAGTTATTCGCTCGCAGTGCTAGCTAAGTGGTGTCTTAGTTTGGCTAGCGTGCTACTAAGGAGCGGGTACATAGCTGCTAAACGAACTAGCACAAGTTAGTCGCTGCTAGTTACACCAGGACGTCGTTATCAGCCATTAGACACCACTGATAAGGAAAACATGAGGAAAAAGGAAAGGTGGCGGGGTGCAAAGTGTAGCACGGTTGGTGGCTTGCGGTCACACTTGCTCAGGACCCCGCTTCTGCCTGCGCCTGCGCCTGTACCCTCCTTGCACCTCTCACCCCTCTCACCCTCTCACCTGTGTGCTCCCCACTCTCTGTGCCTCCCACTGTCCCGCTGACGTGGTAGCTAAAATGCCTCCCTTGCAAGGCAGCTTGCAACGTCCGCCAGTGATTGGCACAGGTCAACCCAATCGCTCGACGCATCTCTAAAACCTGTCAAGTCGAGCCCAAGAGGCCACCCCAGCCAGCTTAGCAGGGTGCTATTCGAGGCTGTGAGGGATGGCTGTCTTGTGTTTCACGCTCACTCAGGTTTCCTCTTTTCAACCGGCAGAAACCCCCAACCAGAGCCTCGCCCGGCTGTCTTTTCACGCAAGCACGACAAACACACCCACACGAACGCTTAATCCTTAATGCTCCCGCCTCTATTTGCCCTCGTCCGAACCCATTGTCCGCCCAGTTCCGCAGAAGCAGTGAGAAAAGACACGCGCATGCAGCCGGTGAGCCAATCTTGAGAGGAGGTGTCATCTGCCACGTTTTCAATGCCAGGCATACAAGCATCATCCCCATAGCTCCGGCCCGCTGTGCTTTTTGCTTGTTTCTGTCTTCACTGCACAATGGTGTTGCACCGACTACGGCTCAGGCAGATGCCCACATGCTTGGTTCTGCCCAGCCTGATACTGCAGATCCTGTGAAGAAAAACAACAAACGACCAGGAGCCATAAGGCTTCACTCTTCGTCCACAACTTTTGACAACATCCTTTCGTTCCTGCCTCACACCTGCGAGCGACCTTTTCTCTTACCGCAAATTTCTGCCGATGCGAAGGGGGAAATAGAGACACAATGCCGCTGTTACACAAATCTCAACCCATCCCCAGTTTCTGGGACAGTTCTTCGGCGGACCCTCTGGTCCTATTCCGAGTCCCTCCAAAGGTATCTTCGCAAAGAGCTTGTCTTTTTTTGAGATACCACCCCGAAGCTGACCACTTTCCCTAGCTCGACTTGACGCCTGGTTTAGGAAATAGCGAGCAAAAAGAAACTACCGATGGTGCGACGCACGCGGACACGACGGCCTCAAGTGGCTCCTCTACTTGTTCTTCTCGAAGACGGACGAACATCACCTCTCTCCCACCCGAAATCATCCTCGAAATCGTCGACCGTCTTCATCCTGTCGACCGTGTCTGTCTCGGCCTGACATGCAAATACCTCCTTTCCTCCACCATGCCTACTTTACATGTCACACGCTCAGACTGGCTGCGCTTCCACGATCGGCGGTACAGCTTCATCCTCCCTCAGATGCCCACTCTCTTCGTACGACTCGCTCACGGTTGGGTTCCCAAGGATAAATTTCGCTACTGTTATCGCTGCTCCAAGATCCTGCCGCGGTCACATGAATACTTTTGGGACAGACTGCGCAGGACGAAGAGCCCAAGGTTTCGCAATGGACTGGGCATATCGGAAAAACACTGGAACTCGCTGGGCAAGAAGGGGAAATATGCATATCTGGTCGAGAACTGGTGCCATTCCCCCGAGGAGGATAGCAGCGGTTTCTTCTGCGGCCACTGCTACTGGCGGGAAAAGGATCGCATCAACTGTCCCGTGTATTGTCCTCTGTGCCTGGAGATCGATTTGACATGGGCACCCCCGAGGAAACCTTGGGTGAGGAAAAGCTTGTGTCGGGGCTTGAGGGCTCTAGTGACCCCGATCGAACTAACTGCGTACTGGCTGCTCGTCTGTTGTCTGTATGCGGTAAGGTTCCTATACGATCAGGCGGTGCGATGTTGGGAAGCCTTGCATCGAATTCCGTCGCTCTTGTCGGGGCACGGTCATTGATCTCCTCGAACGGTTTGCTGATGAGCCGATTGGCCTGAAAGGGCTCGGGGCCCGTGAATGTGGTGGCAGATGGCCCCAGTTCTATCGATAAGGATCGTGTACAATATGATTAGCCCGGGCGGTGTTGAACAACATTATGGGATCGGGTCGTTTTGGTTTCGCAGGCTGGCGCAGAAGAGCGGGATTCCCGTTGACCCGCATGCGGAGGAGTTTACTGGCGCGAAACAGGGCGGGATGAAGATTGGCAGAACTGAACATGTCCCAGAGGCTCGTGGTGTGATTTTGAGGGCGCTGGACGACGAAACCGTGAAGCTTCGGAGGAGTGCTATTCCGGGTGTGAGAAACGTGGATTACGAGAATGTCCCGGGCAAATAGAGACGGGAGATGCGGGGGCACAGGCACTTATGTCGTTCTTGTGTGCGAATACAGCCGTCAGGGTGACAGCGAAGAAAAAGACGTCGACATCGATTAGAAACACGGCTGCCCGGGGGGCGTGCCAGCTTGCTTGTTTGCGAACTGGCGGCAACGAACTCTTGAAGTCCTCCGCACAAAGGAGGGCTTCGACTTTCGAGGTGCGAGCATCCAGAACATGTAGATTAAGACTATGAAAAACGCACAGTATCTACCATAGGTAGATACAACTCACAGCAGCTCGTGTCGCGGATCCTCTCGCTCAAGGGTATCATCTTTGCCGTCGACCTCGCCATCGCCATCGCCATCGCCATGAACAACAGAAGCAGCAACCACAGCGGCTACAACCAAGGAAACCGCGACAACGACAACAATAATGGCAACCTGAGGTTCATTTCTCCTTTCCTTTTCCACTTTCAGCCAGATCACCCACACCTGTCTTTCAACTTGGCCAGCCCTCATTCATCGCACCTCGTGCGGTGCGACGCTGTCTGGATCAGCGTGGTGATCATGTCCCGCCGTCACCGCATCATAAAATCGGGCGTGGCTGCCCTCCGCCGGATCGATCGAGTCCCTATTCAATGTGTCCGAGGTGTGCCCACTGCCTGCTTCATTGTTGCTGCTTGTAGGCGGACCCTCTGGCCGACTCTCGATGGGTGCCAGCTTGTCGCCGTGATACCCGCTGTGCGAAGCAGTAGCTACGGCGGCATCTGGAGCGACGGCTGAACTGCGGCGTCGCGTTGCCGCAGCAGAGGCACCTGTGGTAGCTCCAGAGATGGACTCGCGGTGGCGGTTGGCGATCACGTCGAACGGGTCGGAGGAGAGTTGGAAGAGGGATTGCTTTCGCTCGCGGACTTCGTACTGTTCGGCTGGGGTCATCTGGGCGTCGAGCGGGGCGACGTTGGCAATCTCGGCGGCTGAACGTCAAAAATGAGCCATGGGATGTGACTGAGAGGCCCGGCTTGTGTGAAGGCATTAGGGAATCTAAATCTACATACCTGAGACGCGTCTGCGACTGTAGTATGGGTCATCTTGAGGTTCCATCCCGCCCTTTCTGCTGTTGCTGAACTTCCTGACGTCAACGCCTGTGGCGCTGTACTTGCGTTCGCGGCTCCAGTATTCTTCTTCGGGGCTCAAGCCGGTGAGTCCGACGTTGGCGATTTCAGCCTCTATTTGCCTTGTCAAATCATGCCTCGCACAGATGGGGAATGTGGAAGGAACACACCGTCGACAGGTTTTCTGCCATAGTAGGGATCTTGAAGAGGCTCAATGCCACCCCTGAGACTGTTGCTGAAACGCCGCACATCTGCTCCATGTGCAGTGTATTTCTTCTCACGATTCCAGTATTCTTCCTCTGGTGTCAGTCCAGTAAGGCCAACATCCTTGATCAGTTCGTCTGCAACAGCAACCCTTGTTAGTATCGAACCAGAGGATTCTGAAGCCAGCGACAGCCTTACCAGGGACAGGCTTGCGGTTGTAGTATGGATCTGCCGTTCGGGTCATGGTCAGTCAGGGCGAGACTGCTGTCTGCTTGTACCACGAAACAGATTTGGGAGAGATGCGAAGGGGAAGAGCTTAGGGGTGGACAGGACCAGGGGATGTGCAGGCCCATTCTATACGCTTTTCCCCAGGACCGAGGGACGCCCAGGGAAGAGCTGCGGATTACGAGGTGGGGTGCAAGGCATCAGGCCATAAGAGACATAAGAAACTCCGTAAGAGGCGCGTGGTTTTTGCAGTCAAGCCAAAAACGACCCGAGTTTCGTATATCGACGCATCATGGTGGTTGATGGTTGGTGAGAGTTTCCTGGTGACCTCGATCTTCTGGCACCCATGCACGCTGATGCCGTTTCCGCCACTCTGGGGAGAGAGACCTGGAGAGACCCCGCCCTGGGCACTCAGGACCAGGGTGCTTTGCGAGGAGAACATGGGGAAGTCCCTAGCGACGAGCCTGTGAGACGCCAGATAGGCTGGAAACCCGGCATCCGAGCAAGACAAAAGACGCGACGAGCGTGACAGCCATGCCACAACGGGGCTCGTCCATGCATGTCGTTGACAGTAGCTGGGGAAATACTCCGTGAGAGTTCGACTCCTTTTGCCCTATTGTGCCTTCCCGAGTCAGGCACTAGCTGGTGAGATCTCGACTTCATCACTCATGGTGCTCGTTCTGTCGTGGTGTCGTAGACATGCCTCCTCTTACCGCAGTCGAGTCAACCGTGGGAAGGTCTCGCTCTTGCATTCGCATAAATCTTCGGCCATCTGCCCGTGCGGGTCTTCGAAGATTGCCGCCGTAGCTGGGGTCCAGGTACCTCGTACTGCTGGAGAGAATAAGGGCGAAGGAGAAAAGGGCCGATTGTGGAAAAGGGGGGGAGCCTCTGCAAAGGCTGGCGCCTAAACTCCAACGAGATTTTGGGCGAGAGCCACCCACGTCACCCGCTTCCACTTCCCTCATCTGAAAATACAGGGCCAGAAGACAGGCGAGCAAACCTGGGAGGCATGCAAGGACACTCCCCTTTACCCTCGCATGTCCGATAAGTTGAAGTGCGTTGAATCGAGAATGCATGCCCTTGTGGGTGGGAAGTCATTGCAGGTCCCAGATAGCCGAAGATGGAGGGATCGCCTGCGCTTGAGCTACAAAGGTAAGTACCTCGTAATCTGGACGCAGATTTTACAACCGGGGTGACTGCTGGGACGGTTCTGATTGCCCTCACTTCCATCTCGCGCACTCGCACAACCCCTTGAGCCAGGTATCTGCGAAAAGTGTAAGCCATCGACTCTAACGTTTGAATGGTTACGCCTACAGAGGTTTGCGGAAACAACAGCTTGAGGTGTTCGGTTTGCCGACTCTATTTGAAGACACCCGCCGTGCAATCATACAGCTTCTCAACTGCCACTCATCCTACCATCTGATAACCCTGGAAGGCGAGCACTTCGCAACGGCGTTGTCTGAGGGCTTTTGCCGTTTGGTAAGGTAATTTGGCGAGAAGAGTGCAGATCTGGACATTCTGCAGAAACCGCCGGTCGTGGTCTTTCGAGGTAACCCGCGCGATTGGGAACTCGTCCGGTCAATCATTCTCAACCGTCCTCCTGCAGAAGCGGAATGTCAGCGAGTCGACAACAGCAAAGAGTGTCTCTTCTGCTTCTCGGATGCGGACGGACGACACCGTCAAACTTGGCTACGGTCATACGTACTGCCGTGGTTGTTTTAAAAGTCTATCTGAAGCAGTCAGGTAGAACAAGGCTCCCATCATGGGTTTCGGGGATTACAGCAACTGCGGGCAAATCGTCTCCTTGGAAGATCTCATGAAAGTCCTCGATCACCACAAGTTTGAAGCGGCTGTGATCATGTGGTTTGCGGAGGGTGTGGCCTACGCCTTTGCTTGGAGACATTTACCGTTGAAGATGAGTGCTGTCGTCACTTGTACAGGGCCCATGGTGCAATTGGGCGCGGTGATCCTGAGGAGTTGCAGTTGATCGAGCTGGAGCTGGAATCTTGAAAACTTGAACTTTGGTGATTCGTGGTGAATCGGCAACGTGCCGGAGTCTGGGTGGTCTCCCCCTCCTAAT
Source organism: Cladophialophora psammophila CBS 110553 (assembly GCF_000585535.1). Classification (NCBI taxonomy): domain Eukaryota; kingdom Fungi; phylum Ascomycota; class Eurotiomycetes; order Chaetothyriales; family Herpotrichiellaceae; genus Cladophialophora; species Cladophialophora psammophila. Next base: position 1,754,081 of record NW_006912922.1, read on the forward strand.
GATATCAACACAGCGGCGAGGATGCTGGGTTTCGTGACAGAGCAAGCCACAAGATATGGCACGCGTCGCGTGTGCTGAGTATGGGGGAGGTGAATCAACCAGAGGACGACGGGCCCAAGAATGGAAGCCGAACTGTGTAATACATCACTGACACATCCAGGAGGGAGTGGATGTAACATTTCAGACGAATGAGGAGGCGTCTAACGGTTCACCAAACTTGCCAGACCGAGGAGAACCCGCACAAAGTTCCATCCTACATGTGACAAAAGGAAGAGCTCGTCAACCGCTGCAGTCGGCTTGCCACATGTTTTCACATAGACGGTCGACCGGTCATGCAAAGGTGGTGGAACAGAATGGCTAATGCAGCATTAAGTATGGGGGAACTACGGGTATCTTGACCCTTCCGACTCTTGCTTTCTTCAATAAGATGAAGAGCATCAATCTTTTCCTCCATGAGGGTACACAGTAAGTTCACAGTCACCACGTGTTTTTTTGTTGCCTTGAGTTCCTTTCGCCCAGCTCCGTATCCATTTCACAGCTCCATGAGCTCCAGCACTAAGCGTATTGATAATCCAATCTCACAATATTGATCCATTTTGGTTTCCGCCGCCCATCCCATTGACAGACCCGAAAAGTTCTCTTTCTTGGACCTCTTGCTCAAGAGAGCACCACACCAGATCTCGAATCCTGTCCCATCTTGGGCACCGGTATTAAAGAGTGATCTCGCTGTTATTTCTTTTCCCTTTTTTGGTAACGAGTATCGATGCTCGGAAACATGACAAGAACGCTTGCAATGCACAAAAAGTAATCTCACAAGACTGAGGGTAATAGAAACACTTCTGTGTGTGCTAACAGAATAGTATGACGCGGTCGAAGCGAAAAGCTGAGAGGATGTTTCTATCCTTTTTTTTCTTTTTTTTTTTTTGCAGTGGTGGGCTCCTCGAATCAAAGAACATTCAATATGATTCGCCGCTCCATTGCTGACTTGAGGTCGGATAATGTGAGGTGAATTGCTGGCCTACAGTGGTAGGAGTTGGTGTGGGAGGGGCACACTGGTTTGGGGCATTGAAGGTCTTCTGTGTTACGCCAAACATGTCCCCTTCAGGGGTGATTGGAGGCGTGTACAGACCATGCTGAACCAAGGGTGGAAATTGTGGCTTTTGAGGTGTGGCATAAGTTTGGAAGTATTCCGGGCCTGCGGGCTTGGTGATTGCCGAAGGGGGGCTGAGGTCATATGTCGGAGTCAATGGAGCTCGAGAGGCAGACATGGCAGCCTTTTGAGCCAGGAAATTGGTCAGGACTCGTGAGACACCGGAATAGCGCACGGAGGCATACTTCCGTGCCAAAATGCCTGAGGGCTCCTGCACCTTTTGCAACAGTTCCATGACGGTGCTGCTGCAGAAGTGAGAGCCAAACTCGTTTTGGCGAGCTTGAGGTCGACCGAGGATATGGCGTGCGAGAACAAGAGCTGAAAGGGCGAGGGTGTGTGACTGTTTGGACACGAAGTCTCGGTGGTAGAGGGCGATCTCCAGGATGTAGAGAGTCAAGCTTTCTGTTTCCGGGTCGTAGACATTGTCCTTCACAGCCAACCGCATGAACGCGTCGACAGTGGGATGTCCGATAGCCCAACCAAGGGTTGACAGAACATGCCACTCCATCTGCAAGAACATATCATCATCATAGAGCGAACAGCACATTGACTTCAACTCTTTAATTGTGGGAACCTTTTCTTTCTTATCTCCGTACTTGGCCGCAATGAGCAGTGCAGCGCAGCCGACAAGCTGATAATGTCGCTTGTAGACGACCCGTTTCGAGCAGTAGCGATCGAGGAGGTTGGTTGTGAGAAAGAGAGTTTCCGGTAGCAGCTGAAACGCCGTGTGGGCTTCCACCAAGAAGTCGAGAAGGTAAGGCCTCATGTACCACTGGATCTCTGTTTGAATGTCAATCGCGTCGACGTCTGGTACGGTCTCAGCCTGCATAAATTTGTCAGTTCCAACTCGCGCGTCGGCTTCCAAGGTCACTCACATCCATCTTAAGCATATGCTCAAGCATGTCCTGCTGATATTCGTCTGCGTCTCTTCTCGACATCTCTGAAGCCATCAGATGCTGACGATGTCTGGCAATTTCCTTGGCGTGATCAGGGTTCTTGATGACTGGACGGCGAGGTTCGTCAAAGACTTCGACGATACCACTTTCGTAGCCGCTGTCGTTGGAGCTGAAGGAAGAGATTCTGTTGTTGAAAGCCATCTTTGCAAGATCCATTACGGAAGTTTAGATATCAGGGGGAAGTGAGGTAAAGAAGAGGAAATGTTCGAATTGATCGAAATTGTGAGTTGAACGACGGATAAAAAGTGAGTGACAGTCGTATAATTGGCAAAAGCGTTGAAAGGAGTGAATGACCGGACGCAATCAAATGTTGCGCGAGGCTGGAGGTGGCCAGGAACCAAGGGAGTTAAAAAAGTGTCTTTTCTAGACTGGGAAAACTGGAGCGTGCGTGGTGTGGTTAGCCGACCGATGATAGGCAGGTGAGTGCTAGGACATACCGAAAGGGAGAAATGGCACGGCGGTTTAAATCCTTGTTACTGGGGATCAGCACGAATGCTCTTCATCTGGCCGAGGATTGGAATGCCAAGTAGATTGACTGCTCGTGCGTAGGTTCAGCGAAGGTCGAGTGAACGACTCCGCTGGGGGTGGATTGGGACCCTGGGACTGGAATGCGGACTGTAGAGGCCACAAGAGGAGACTAGATTTTGCAATGGAAATCTAAAATGAAGTCAGTGGTCCGAATGAAGGGATACCAGAAGGGCGCTGACCTTGGGATCTAAAAAGCACGTTGACTATTCTAGACTTTGCTGACCTCGTTTTGCTAGGGAGATGCAAATCTGCTTCAAATATCTGGTCAGTGCGCATTTCTTTAACCGCGTCGAAAATGTGGGGATGTGGCAGGGAATCGTCCTCAGTTGATGCCTCCTGCCAATGGAAATGATTGTATGTGTTGCTCAGAGATTTGATTGACGTCGAAGTACCCAGTACAGATGGTAGTGGGCAACGACGACGTCAAATTCTTATTCCCTGCTGTGCGGTTGGCCGGTATCTCTCCCCCTTCATTCATTCAGAGCGGGAGGATCGTCAAGCAAGATGGGCCTTTGCCCCATCCTCAGCATTTGGTCCGGCAAGGTAGGAGAGGCAGCTGTGTCCCTTGATGCACGGAAGTTGCCAGTACGCCTTGAACATGTTTGTGTCCTCCTCTTCATTTCACCTTCTCAGGGGGGCCTTCCGTCTGGCGCATGTTGAGCTGTTCTCCTTAATATCGGATAGGTGGGGTCCAAGTAACCACTCCTGGTTTAAACCAGGGAAGAAGCTTGAGTTGCCAAAGAGTACGCGAGGGTATTTGCCAGGACTTTTCGATGTGTCGAACGGCTGAGGTGCGAAGAGAGACTGCACGCCTCCTGGCCGGGTAGTGTCGGGCATATTTTGTTTGGCTTTTGAAGGTTCAGGTCTGAACCTCTGGACATTGGATCTCACATTTCCCCCCAATGCCTAACCAGCAACTGCAAAAAGGTCCTTACCTCTTGGAATGAGATTGAGGATCTTTCGGTGCCCAATAACCCAAGGCAGAACGTTATCCAGAACGTTCTGTGTAAACGAACGCAGGTGATGGAGAGCAGTGAGGGTGGCTAGCGCAGCTCCAACAAGGCTCAGGAGGAGGAGGTCAGAACTGGGCGTGGGAGAAGAGTCGAGGACATGAGAGATACTCAGCCGAGTCGTGATGTATCCGAAGGTCCAACGACAGGAGGAGGAGAGGGAAGGAGAGGATAAAAGAGGAGGAGGTCAAGGCCTCATGGGAATGAGGATTGTGAAGAAAAGGACGGTGGTGGTGGATGAGGAGAAAAAGGAACAGGAGGCCGTCCGAAGTCTTGAGATGAGCAAGAGAGAGTGGAGCAATCCAAGTGTACGAGATGGTTGGCCCTGACAGCAGCGATTGGGCGCAGACGCAGCCCCAGACACGACTTGCAGGGGTCGACAGAAGGACAGCCAGGGAACCAGGGAATCAGAGACGGCGGCGAGGTAGGCAAAGTTGAGGTTGCAGCTTGTGCGGGTTGGCGGATTGCGCGACAGCCAGCCAGACAGAGCGAAGGGCTCCAGTTGTGCGGCTGGCGGAGCTGGGGAGAAGTACCAGGGCGTGCTTACAAGGTACGGTATTGGGTACCCAGTATCTCGCTGTCCGGGCTGATGGTCAAGCTGTATCGTGAAATCAGAAATAACGAGACATGAGCTAGGGAGTCGCGGGCAGCCTGTGGCCGCCATTGTGGCAGCTGGTGATTTGTTGCAGCCCTCTATCAGTGACCACTGGTCTCCAAAACTTTGTCCTGGTCTCTGGCAAGCCTGGTTCCGGGCCAGTTTAGCAGCATAGCAGCCCGGACCTCTGGGTCGGATAGGGGCTACCCTTAACTGGAGTATCAACCAAGTCTCCCCTCTGTGAAGCACCCACAGCACCACGACCATCACCACCTGTAACGTCTCCAATGGTACTCGGTACTCGGTGCTTTGTAGAAGTACCTGGAAGCAGCGACATTCACACGCTTCATCTGATGTCCGTGGTGTACTCACCGCCTGTCACTTCACCACATCCACCTCCGTCACTGGCACAACCAAATTTCCCTTCACCTCCTGCCTGGCCTCCTGACGGGCTCTACCATGTACAACCCGGGCAGCCAGCTTACCTACCACCCGCCAGTTCTTCTATGGCGGAAAAACGTTCTTCACCCATTCATTGTTTTCGTGTTACCCGTACGAGTACGAGCAGCTGTAAGTAATGCCTTTGTCATGTTTGCCATCCTTTGCCCTTTTTTGTCCTCTGTATGTAAAACCGCACCGCACATGGCCACTGGTCGCGCGGCTGGCGGTTTGAGCAGAGCGCGTCAAGGCGCGTCCATTGGCCCATGTCGCCGTCAGGTCCTTGTTTTCGAACCTGGCTAATGCAAGCCTGACGGAGTCCACAGTCTTGACCAGCTGCTCGGGGCCAAACCTGAACCTGACCAGCAAACTGCAGCGAGTGTCACTGCGCAGACCCCAAGCCAACTAGTAACCCGGCACACGGGCTCGACGGGAATTGCTGCTGCGATCTTCGTGATTGACGTGAGATATTTCTGCATGCCCTATCCGGAGTTCGCTCTCTTTCCTCTTCTTGTCATCGCCAGGAGAAGACTTCCCCCACGGTCATAACTCCAGAACAGAACCGCAGCTTCAACCACAACACCAACCACCTTTTTCTCACCGATGAATATCAAATGATCTGAAGCAAGTCACGAGCACGACTTGATGCTGCGCGACGCTGGTCCTCTGCTGCCTTGCCACAGATTCAAAAAATGTCCCCAGGATTGTGCTACGGTGGCGTTGCGGCAGGGTTATGATCTATTAGCTTGATTTGTCCCTGCCATGTCCTGAGATCCAGAGATCTACTCCGTCCTCCGTTCCCTATCTCGACAAGTCGCTGAGGAAGCGGCGCTGTGACTGGCCACCATGACCCGGAAAGATTCCAGCCACCCCAAATGGTTCCAAACCTTGCATGTACAGGTCCTGGAGGTACAGAGGATGGCGTGCAGTCATCTGTCCCCAAAGGAATAAGCTGAGAGGCCGCTTGCTTGTTTCTAGCAAACTCTCATCTCACTCAAGCGAGCCGATCTGATAGAAGGCCTCCCTTTCCAGGACCCCTGTCAAAATATCTCTGTCTTGTACTTACCTAGATCTGCAAAAAAAGACCGGCGGTTCACCTTCCCTCATAGTATTATTTGAGCGGCTACATGTCCGTGTAACTTAACATGCATGAACCTCGTTGACCGTCCCTCTTGGTGATGCCTTGTAACTGTACGTTTACGCACCTCTCGACATCATCAGGAGGCTAGTAGAAGGAGGCCCCGTGAGTGTTCTAGATAGGCCGGAGAATCTCCTCCTCAGGACAGTCTGCCTGACCGTCGACGTGATATCTTTGCAAGCCGAGGGCCAAGGCTCATCTGAGACGATGACAGACGGGATCCACGCACGGCACCCGTGTGTGGGAATAGCAGAAAGGTTCGAAGAAGGCGTGAGCCGGAGATGACGCTGAGACAACCGAGGGCTGGAAAACTCCAGATCGATCAGCTCGTCGTTGGTGTCGACAGGCGGTCATGGTATAATTTGAGATGCGTTGAGACTCATCTCCAAGTTCCTTAACAGTATGCAACACCCCATTTGATACATGATCCGACAACCACTGTGCATCCATTTGCCCCGGTGTTGTACACACTTCGGATCCTCAGGAGTCTGCACTTAAAGAGCCACCAGATGCAATTTGGCCCCCTTCATCCAGCCAAAATGCTCCTTGTTTAAATTGAAACTCTTCCCCCACAAAAGGAAGCGGAGAAAGACGCGCAATATTCTCGATTCTTGACACGCGACTCCTCAAATTGCAGCACATTTGGCTGAATTGATTGCATATTATGACGCGCCATGGAGCGCCAAAGGGGGGGGGCTTTCTACCGTAGTTCCCGATGCTTCCCATCAGCCTCAGAGCTGAACTCCGCATCGAGGATGACCTATGTATCTACGGAGTATCAGTATGTATTACTTGAAGAATGCCACAGTCTACGATGTTGTGAAACTTCCTCGGCTCATCTTCCAGTTTGCCTTTCGGGTGGCCATGCGAGTCTTTCCCAGTTGGTTGTCCCAAACTATCTGACTTATAGTCTTGAGCACACATGGGCTGAGGGAAGTCACTACGAGAGGTGTCGAGTATTGCAAACAATGACAACAAAAGAAAAGAACAGCTATCTCTCGGGTCGTGGACGATACTGTCTGGAATGATACCGGTCCGACGTCCGTCTCGACTCGTACTCGATGGTGTACCCTAGCTGAGCCCCCTTCCGACTCCCCTCTTCCTCTTCCATTTCTTCAGAGATTTGGGCAAAGCCTCAATCATTCATTAGAGCATGATCAAACAAAAGATGCCATCATGTCAAGTCTTTAGCAGTCAAACGACATCTGTCGAAAAGATCTCGACATCTGGCATCTACGCCCAAATTCCGCCAACCTCAGCCCTCGCATACTAACCGCCTAGACCGCCCATCGACCATTGCGGCAAACGCAGGCCATCTTATCATTGGTGTTCAACGGCTCGTTTACAGAGTCCGTACAGCCACCCTGCGGTTATGGGGAACGTTTCTCTTGAACTGCTGGCTCTAGGATATCGTTCCCCCTCTAAATTTAATTCACCTTTATTAATTGACGCTCAAAGACTTTACAAAGGTCGGTCGCAAGCTGTGCCCGCGTGCACCGCTTCAGGGAGACGGACCAAGTCAGGACTCTCAATCGACGCTCTTTGAACGCTCCATTCTGATTTCGTCGATTCTCAACCCGTCTTGCAACCGGCCTTGGAAACTCTTTACCAATTGTGCGTCGTGCAACCAAACAAGAAGAAACGGCACGGGGAAATTTGACATTCAGGGAAACGGCGGCGCAAGGCTGGACGCAACCCGGGGCCCCCAATGGAATATCAATAACAGGTACTCCGCCCTCCAGCTGAGACATGTCGGCATGTCACTTCGTCCCGCTAGCAAAATACGATGTTAGTTGTCGTTCTTGTCTATCTTGTCAGGAGTTTTGATTTATACAAACCCTTCCACATGGTGATGGATGCTTTGTTCAGGCGCCTCGATCCTAATGTACTGACCGTGAGTCCTTCCAGTGGAGTCTACACCCAGCGCTCGAGCCTGTTGCACTCCCATGGAATCCCACGGCATACTGTTTAATCGCGGCGTTTTGTGCGGTCTCGCTATGGATGACGGTTGAATTGACCTTGCAGGTGTTTTTCACGTTCCGGCGCCACAGAGGACTTTATTTCTGGTCGCTTCTGGTCTGCACATGGGGTGTGGCGTTGCATGTCCTCGGCGTCATTCTCAAGCTCTTCAATGAGAGCAATTGGATCATCTCGAGCATCATCTTCAAGGTGGGTTGGGTCGGCAACGTCACGGGCTTCTCTCTCGTTCTGTACTCGCGCCTGAATCTCGTGGTTCACGACAAGCGCATTCGAAGGGCGGTCCTCTCCATGATCATCACCGACGCCATCCTACTCCATACACCCATCATCATCTTCGACTTTGGGATTTCCTCCCCCCACCCAGACGTCTGGTACACGCCTATGAAGGTCATGGAGCGGATCCAGGTGGTATGGTTCAGTGTCCAGGAAACCATCATCTCACTCATGTATATCTGGTGTACGCGCGACTTTCTCAAAGATATCTACTCGCGCCAGACACATCGCGTCATGCAGCTGCTCATCAGCGCGCAGGTCATTGCAATCATCTTCGACATCGCGCTCATTACGGTCGATTGCAACAACATGTTTACGCTCAAGGTCGTGATCCACCCGTTCTGTTACGCCGTCAAGTTGAAGCTCGAGTTCATCGTGTTGAACCAGCTCCTCGCGCTGATCAAGCATGGCATTGCGCCGAGTAGCTTTCCAGCACCAGATGAGGAATCTCCAGATGCCAGTGGGCCGACGCCCTCGCGATCGGGTACGCAGGTGGATATCAAACACGGCTCTTTCGTGAGCACTGATATAACCGCCACCGATGTGCGGGACAACGGAGCGGAAGCGTCACGGAAAGATTCTGTTCTCCTGCCATCTGGCGGGCTCGGGAGGGACATGGAGTACTATAGGAAAAGGAACAAGCAGGGCACCGAGACCGAGAATGTTGACCCTAGCCTTGCCGGCGATAACACCAACAATGATAGCGACAAGAACAAGAATGAGTCGACGCCGGGTCAGGCACTACTGAATCCCGACCCGGATGCTATCGAACCACTTCCGCTCCCATCTTCGCCTCACACGCCCTCGCCGCCGCCGCCCCTTCCTCCTCCTCCCCCCATAATGACAGCGGGAACTTCGATATTAAGAGCCTTGGAGAGGCCCTCGTTTGAACCCCAGCCGCCCGCGAGATCCCTCTCGGATCCGACACCGCTAGGAACAGCGCAAAGGGAACAAGACTCGGAAGCAATTGTCGCGGAGATTGAGAGGCACTATCTGGGGAATTGGAACGGTTAATTAGACCTCTCTTACCATTGAAGTAATTCGTACACGAAAAGAAGCATGCAGGATAATCGAAGCTCCTCTCTGTCTCACATATCATAGCCCTGCGTCGGGCCGAATCTAATCTTGCACAGCACAGCAGCCCTTCCAAGCTCACTCTGCACTCGGTCCCGGCGAGCAACGACAGATAGGGTCGACAGCCTCCGGGAGAAGAGTTTGTCAAATTTGGCGCACCTCTGTGCCCGTCACAAGTCCAGTATATCTAGCCCATACTCCGGGGGACCGCAGTCGCCCTTGACTCGGTTCTTAATCTATGTAATTGGTACTGCGCCCGCCTCCTTTTCAACGTCAACTGTACCACGGCGCTACCTTCTTTGTTTATTAGACGTCGTCGAGAAAACGAGCAGAACATGGGCATAGAGGAAGAGGCCTAATTTCGAAGTGAGTCAAGAGCGATGTCGAGGGGGATGGGGTTTGCCAGCCCGCAGTTCGCATGAATAGTATGGAGGCGTCGACTGCTCGAAGGGGGGTGGGGCAATGCGTTCCAATTAAGATAGCTGGCTGCCTAGCTACCCGGCTGGTTTGGAGGTCTCGAGACATTGGATGAAACATGAAGAAAACATTGGATCGTAGGTGGGTAGCTACTTGTAAGGAGTAGTCAAGTAAGAGTACTGGTATGGAGGTGCCGGTGAAGAGAGCTGCAGTGGTCAATTAAAAGCGGCGTGCACCGAGTACACAATAGTACATATGTACCACGTGAATTTGACATGCCGAGGCCAGGCCGAGAAGACCCTCATTGACTTCATTGACTATCGCGAGCAGCGACTGACTCAGTCGTCACGCTACTCTCCTACGCGAAACACCGTTTTCCGATCTTAGACGAGGACATCGTCATCGTTCTGTCCCGCGGGAATTTCAACACGAGAAATCGACTGCCGGCACGGCATGGCACACCAAGTCATCGTCTGCGGGGCAGAGAGCTCCAAGTGCTCCTCATTAGCTCGCTCCCTGCCGGCTATTCCCCTCAAAAGGGATTGAGACACGAACACATCCTGACATTCCCGACCGAGAGAACCTCGGAAGAGAACCAGATTCACGCGGCAAGCAGAGAAAAGTCTAGCTCGGAGACGCGTGGTAGCCGTTTTCTTCTATTCCACCTTTCACAGCTCAAGAGAAGAAATTGTGGCGGAGTGGCGCCGCAGCAGCAGTAGCAGCAGTGGGTGTCTCATATATTCTTGTATAAAGACCAAGGTACGGCTTGTCAGGATCCCCGAAGCCACCATGACGGACGTATTCTCCCAGGCGAGCAGGCGATTGAGTCAGATCAAGGATTCCATCATGGGCAAGGTAGCCACCACCATTCCCTTCGATCCAGAGTCGACCTCGTTCCCGACTCGCAAAAACCTCCCTAAGATCGTGGGCGCGCCCGACGAAGCCGCCTGGGTCTGGGGCAAGGATGACTACGTCGGTCGGCTGAACCTGTTGACGCCCACGCGCGTCAAGGCCGCCGCCGCCCACGAGATCCGCACGGGCGAAATGGCCCGACTGGACCTGCCGCTGGACGTGCCGCTGCAGCCGGCCTTTGGGCGCCAGAAGTTCGAGCACAAGATCGTACCCATCGCCGAGGGCATCTCCTACGACGACATCTACCACATGAACACGCAGTCCGGCACCCAGTGGGATGGCTTCCGGCACTTCTCCCACATCGCCACGCAGACCTTCTACAACAACACGCACAAGGACGACATCATGGGGCCGACGGCGAACGATCACAAATGCAGCATCCACCACTGGTCCGAGCACGGCTTCTCCGGCCGGGGCGTGCTGCTCGATTACCGATCGTACGCTGACAGCGTGGGCATCAAGTACGACACGGCCACCTCCCACGCCATCAGCTACGACGACCTGGTCGCCTGCGGCAAGCACCAGGGCCTCGACATCCGCCCGCAGGCGCAAGGGGGCGACCTCAAGATTGGCGACATCCTGCTCATCCGCTCCGGCTGGGTCGAGGACTACTACAAGCGGGCGCCTGAGGAGCGTGACCGGCTCGCCCTCCGCCACGGCCCCGACGCCCAGTGGTGCGGCGTCAAGCAGGAAGAGGCCGTCAAGGACTGGCTGCACGACTGCTACTTCGCGGCCGTGGGCGGCGACGCCCCGGCCTTCGAGCGCTGGCCCACCCCCGAAAACTACTACTTGCACGAGTTCATCATCGCCCTCTGGGGCATGCCCCTGGGCGAGATGCTCGACCTGGAGAAGCTGAGCCAGCTGTGCAAGAAGAACAAGCGCTGGACCTTTTTCTTCAGCAGTGCCCCCTTCAATTGCCACGGTGGCGTGAGTAGTCACGTCAACGCGACGGCCATTTTCTAGATGGAAAAAAGGGGACGCTGGAGTGTTTATGAGTGAATGACGCTGGTTGACGCACGCACAAACACAGCAGGAGAAGTGGTCGACCTGGGCTGCTACGGGATTTTCACGGCAGAAACTATATGAGAGACGGCTGTTGGGGAGGGGGGAGATCCCTGAGTTAGGAGAAAGTAATAGTGGCGGATGTCTGTGGAAAAAGGAGACCTGTACTGGATTGGTCAAAGTGCTAACTTGATACGAAGATGCGGAGACAGCGATGAGGCACAAAACACCGGCAAAGGTCGCATCCTCGAAGCACTTTGGCTGTTTGAAAAGGCTCCAACAGAACAGTGGAAAGCTCTCCTGGTCAAGATATATCTCGTTTCACAAAACCCTATCCGATCAGATCAGATACTGAGCTACACCACGCCCATGCCACGTAAACGTCTATGTCTTGAACTCCTCCCGCTTCTCGGTAGCTTCGGCTTCCTTCTCTCCATTTTCCGGCGCAGCATCTTGCTTTTGTTCCTCCTCTTCTTTTGTCGCAGGGGCTTCGGGCGATGGTACTGGTGGCGCCGCACGGCTGATCACCGGCTTCGCTTGGACGACGTTCACGATATGTTCGCCCAGATCTCCTGATCCATCGATTTTGCCGATCCGGAGACTGAAGAATGATGCGTCCGCCAGTAGCCTAGGTTCAGCTCCCATCAGCACAAAAATATTTCTAGACCCTTGGGGGGGGGGTTCTGTATTCTGAGATCTTCTTACCTTTCCTTTGCCCTGACCGACTTGATAGTAACATCTTTGTATGCATTCGTCAACTGCTCTCGGTAACTCGTAAACACCGGCATCATTATCCCCGCCACCACCGGTTCCGGTAAATGCTTGGCCAATACTTTCTGCAATGTGGCCGTTTCTTTCGTCAATGTCTCCATGTAGGGCGACACATGGACGGCTTTGTTCTTGGCCGCTTCTTCCCAGTCAATGTTCTTCATTGCCTTGACATGCATCGAGGCTCGCCCGGACATGATGTCGACAAGCTTCTCGTGGATACCATTTTGATGTTCCTGGAAGAGACGCTTGACTTTGTCGAACTCGTTCATGACTTGTGAGGTCGTCGAGGAAGGAAGGTGTCGGCGAAAGAATTCTCTCACATAGGGTATGAGTGCGACGATGAAGCTCAACCCTTGTGACGACAACGCCAGGTGTTTTGTCGTGATGTTCTTCAAACCTGCACTCCTCGTGGCGCCGGCCCCCAAGATCAGCTGGGAGCTTCGTGAATTAAACAACTTCAGACTGTCCAGCAACGAAGTGGCAACCTCATGGCTCATACTGGGGATGCCAGCCGCTAGGTGTTGGAAAGTTTCCATGGATCGTAACATGGCAATGGCAGATTCCGGAAGTATGTACTTCTGTTCATCGATCATGGCGCTGCGCACCTTTGCAGCCGCAGCAGCTGTTCCGTTAATTGCGACACCGTTGCTTGTCTCAGCGCCGTTGGTCGAAGCTTGCCAAATCATCGTGCTTTCAATCCAGGAAAGGGCGTCGTTAGTGCTGCCTTCCATGACCCGAGCGAGGACCTCGTTTTCGCGCTCGCCAAAATCCCTAGCATCCCATTTATCAGAATCCATGACCTTGATGACTTCATGCTTCTGGGAGTCTGCAAATCGCGCCACGAAATCCTTAATTTGGCTGTCGAGAACGCTCTTGAGGCCCGTGCCGCTGCGGCCAGATATGGCTTCACATTCATCGGCAAACAGCCTGTTAAGTGTGAAGTACTTCAGGAAATCGGACAAGGGCAATTCCGAGTTCTGCTGTGACCGGATTCTTACTACCTTCGTGATCTGTGCCTGTGCAAGATCCACACCCTCTCCCAATAGACTCGAGAGATCTAAGACTTGCTGCATTTCTGCTTGCACGGAACTCGTAGCTCGGGGTCGGCTTGGTTGGGGGCTCATAACTCTGTCGATACTTGTAGGGTCAGGAGTTCTTGGAGGCGATTTAATCATGTGCTCTGGCAAGTTGCTTGTGATATCCAGCAAAATTTTGACCTGCACGCTAAGCCGGCGCAGACCTTCACTAATGTTTGTGTAGATGGTCGCAAGCATTTGATACCAATCTTGTGCGTCCAGTGCTCTCAAATTTCTAGCCAAAATCGATGACTTCTCTTGTTGGCTCATATTTCTTCCGCCCATCGTCGAGGCAGAAACTGTAGAAACATTGTCATCGTCGTTGGAGCTCGGGAGCTGTTTTCGAATCATGCTTTTCATCTCTCGCAAGACGATCGCTCTGAAACTAGTAGCTGCCGGAGTGGTATACCTGGCCCTCGATAGACCTCTCATCTCAGCTTCAAGTTCATCCCGTAGTTCGGGTCCAATATTCATGTACCCTGGGAAAGCGGAAGGGGCTCTCCTTTGGCCTGGTTTTGGTCTTGTATACGCGACTCCCCATCTTTGAAGGGTCATGCTAGTCTCCGTGTGCTCAACATGCCGTCTGATGTCACTGAGCAGGCTGTTGTGAAATCGTGCCTCATAGCCCCGACCAGCCCGCTGACGCAGTTGATTCAAGTCATCGAAGGCGCCTTCGAGGGCCTTGATTCTCCGCAGATCGCGTCTTTGATATCGAAGTGACTGGTCCGTATCCGGGGACTTCCTCTCCTTGCCTGCCATCAACGCTTCTACGTCATCTAACCCATCCAATGCCTCATCAATCTCGCCCTTTTCAACCATGTCTTCGCAAATCTGCACGAATTTGACGATGTCCTCGAGTTGCATGATTGCTTGCGCTAATTGACGTACATTGTCACGACGCTGCTTCAGATTGACGACTTTCAGTCCATCTATGGCCATTTCCTTGTCGAGTCTCGCAAGCTCCCTCCGAAGCCTCTGAATACGGTCTACTGAATCAGCAGCCTCATTGTGTAGCTCCCTGAGAGATCCGAGCGCGGAGAAGAACGATTTCGATGCCGTCGATATGGAGTTTATGAGGTGCACCTCGACCGTATCCATGTACCACGATAGCTTCTCTTGCAGGATTGCATTTGTAGCCAGAGATCTCCTCCCAGAAGGAGTTCCGCTAGGGTCACGCACGATCTCCGAATTTTCAGAGACGATATCAAATGTCCTTGGGTTCTCGAGGTGGAATTCTTCTTCCGAATAGACGGCTGGGATCGTCGACAATGGTGTGACCGCCTGACGTCGTTGGCCACTATGTCTCCTTTTCGGTTGAGGCGGCTCTAGCGGAATCGATATCGTCGAGCTCATTGAGCTCGCCCGAGAATGCCCTGGCCTTTGCAGGCGCTTGCTAAGAATAGCCTCCCACTCTTCATTCTTGGTGTCCTTCTTGTCTCGGTGGAACAATGATGTCTCGCCTTCACCCTCATTCTTTGCCCTTTGGAAGGCTTCGTACAGCGAGCCAACCTGCGACAGGTAAGGATGAAATGCCTTGCCTTCGATGTGGGGGATATTCGTAAGGGCAACGGGAGGAATGTCGCGCGGTGTAGGAGCCTTGTACCCCGAGCTGGAAGGGAGAGTCCCTGTTCTCAGCCCTGTATGAATTATCGGGTGTTGCAGGAGTGTCGAAATTGCGTTCTGGCTAATCTCTGTTATTGGAGCGGTGTTGATTGACGCAGTGTCGAGGGTGCTAGCAACTGAGCTTGACGTTGATCCACGGCGCCACGCACCTCTTGGACCTCCATGTTGTCTTTGCGGAATGCTAGGGAAAGGGTATTCGGTTGTTGGGGAGGTGGCTATCGGTGAGGCAAAGGTTCCCTGGGATCCAGGCCGGATTGGAGAGGTCATCTCATCTTCTTCTCCGGCATGCGCAAGGTCTGGGGGGCATCAAATGTGACTTCCCAACTCATATGGGAGTCAAATGCTCAGAGGGGATACATGTAAACGTTGTGAATGCCACATGGCCCGTTTGTTTAAGCACCTTTCGGCCAATTGCTGATGCCTAAAAGCGAGTTCGGAGGATACGACCAGCCGCAAACGCAAGTGAGATTGGAGGCACCCAGCTCACCCCTCTTTGGGATGAGAGTGATGCCGCCCTGTGACAGCCCCTGGTTGGAGTCATCGTCGATAACGGCTGTGACTGGCCCTTGATGTGGGCAGCCACGGTTATCTCGCAAGGCTATGAGCATGTCCAATGAAAATGAATAGATTTTAAAAGCGGCGTCTTCAAAGTTACACTTTAGGGCTGGGGCGCAATCTCAGCCTTGCACATTCGACCAAGTGTGATACTTCTCCTATTAGTAGCCAACAGAATCGATTTGGTTATAGCATCTTTCAGACTACCCACTTGGGGTGCCTATGTTAGCTAACTTAGGTATCGTACATTATTTTCGTGATCGCGATGGGACAGCAGCGGATGACTCGGAGAGGAACCTAGCTACAGGTCATTATCCTTCTGAACTCTCCCTTGCAGCACTCCCAAAAGTCGGGACTCCTCTACGGTCCAACCAAATAATTTTCGCAGAGCTGGTCATTTCAATAAGGGGTTGTCTTACGGAGAGGTAGAGTCGAAATGTATTTATTGCCATTGAGACGTTTAATTCATCAGTACACAAGATCTCGACGCTTAACCCATCCCAAAATCGAGTCGAAATTTCGGCATGTGTGAACCATATTAGATTCCACGTATATACTGCCCCTTCCTTCATGCCATCGTGTTGGTACGGGTGTCAGATCACCGTTGCACATAAGGTACTGGCGGATCTGGTCGATGCAATGATCTGTTGTTCACATTAGAGACTCGAACATCTAGAATTCAGCTGGATGTGTCCCATCAAGAGCCATGGCAGAGATCCAAAGTAACTTACAGTTGTGTATCTGGGAAGGATGATGGATGTCTTGTTTCATGTAGTAATCCAAATCAAGATGTTGCCTCAACGTGTTCTGTGCACAGCTTTTAGCAACGCTAATCAGGAGCGGGGCCTCATACTCTTACCACACAGTGTAAGGTATGTAAGATGTCGAGTCTATTAGAGTAAGAGTAGCGGCTTCAAACACACGGACTCAGTAACTGAGCATAAAACTTACCCTCCAACGTATTGCTTTTGGCCATCAACTATGTCATAATAGCCATCGAAGTCCGGGCCCCAGACGCTCAAGGCCTCTGATTCAGACAAATAGAAATACCGGTCTACCATCTTGTCAGTATCTCTTGATTAAAATCGCTTCTGAATCTCGAGGCCCAAACCGTTGATCAAGTCTGCCCAGTTTTGATCAATCTTTGGGCTCGGGGAGCCAACGTATTGGATTTGATCAGGCTCACGAGCTAGATACGACGATCCGTTGGGATGGAAATGCAGGTCACCGGTGAACTTTCGTGTTTCGATAGAGATCTTTTGGGCTGCCGTCCCTAGCTTCAATTTCAGCATTTCTGTGCACTACGTTGAATAGAAGGATCAACGGGCTCACCTAGTTCAGTAGCCCATCCTGTTTCATAAGAATGTGCGATGTTGGGTCCACGCAGGGTATGCATGGTGATTAGGACTGAGTAGATGAAGAGCATTATTATAGAAGTCACTAAAATCGTGCTCTTTTGCGTCGCCAAAAACCTCCTTTGTTGGGTTTGGCGTGTAAACTGGGAGCTCTTCTCGTTGGCCGGAGCACTGTTGCCATTTTCTTCATCTTGAGGCAGTGGGGAGTATTTGGAAGAGAGCGTCGACTGCGAACCGGCCATCTTTTTAGAACCTGAGACGGTCAAAAAAGAATGAATCTTGGGGAATGTGCAGTGGGAGAATAGTGTCAGAAGAGTCTCTGAATTCTTCCGGAACACGCCAGGTTCAGGCGATCCATTCACTCCAGTCGTTGGAAAATTTAGGGAGTACCTGTAATCACAACATTCGAAACACATAGACATAGGCCCACTATACATGATCTTTACCCATCGTTTTACGACGCGAAGTGGCTCCTCCTCCATTGCCTTTTTCTGGATAGGCGTCTATGCACAGTCGTGCTGATTGCAGTCTTCGGCCTTACACCGAACAAATCATGGATCATACAGTCATAGGATGTGACACAAGGAGATCCTACGTAGAACTCTAAATAAATCCTCGTTCGAACTGTACGCTGGTATGTCAGATTCATGGAACACCCTTGTGCAATAGTCAGTGTCTTCGGACATGGTCATTGCCATGATCCTGCAGGAGTTCCATCCTCGTGAACGCATTAGATTGAATCGAACATCGTCATGTCAAAGTCGGTGAGTTGCCCAAAAAAATCGACCCTCCGCAAGTCGATGTAAGACTGCTTTCTATATAAGAGTATATCCTTGTAGAAACAAGAGTTTCCTTTCCTCATCACCTCAACACCTGTCCATTTTCTCAGTCCTGGGGAGGACCATCTCACATTTTTGAACTCGCACGTTAATCATCGGATTAAGTCGCAAATATGCACTTGCCCTCAGTCTTAGCTCTCTTTTCTGTTGGCGCGGCAGTTCTGGCTATACCTTTGAGCGGCCCTAGCGTCAATCTCGATGTTGCTCGTCGTGCGCCAGAAGAGACGACCATCGATTTCGACAAACGTGAAGAAACTACCATTGATTTCGACAAACGCGAGGAGACCACTATCGATTTCGACAAGCGCGAGGAGACCACTATTGACTTCGACAAGCGCGAGGAAACCACCATCGATTTTGACAAGCGCGAGGAAACCACCATTGACTTCGACAAACGCGAGGAGACCACTATCGACTTTGACTAAATGGTACGGAAAGGGAACGAGGCTGGATAGCCATGGTGGAGACGAAGAACGCGGTTAGAATTTCTGAATCGGCAAGCGAATGCCGATCATTCAACCCCTGCGAGACAGAAGTACATACTAGGAACAAGCTATCACTTCTTGGTACAAGTAGGAGCTAGTAGCTGTCGCCATTCATTGGTGCCTTATCGAGAAGTTCAGGCGTCCATCTAGTCAGTTTCAAACAATCAATCAGACTTGGATTTCCCTCGCTCCTACCGAATGAAATCAACAAGTGCTCTCTTAGGAGTAGACAATACAAGCTTTTCACACATTCGTAAGCTATAACCGGACTCGCGGATAGTTGCGAGACAAATGCCTGATGAGGAAGGAACGAGCCGGGTTAAGGATCGGACGTCCTATTCTCCACTATCAATGCTACGGTTACCCGACCGGTTTGAAGGATTCCTGGTGCTCCATCAATATTGGAATGCCATGTAAGAGTGTGTACTTGTAGGGCAGACAATAGTCTCTCGCTACGTCAGGACTCCACACCTAGCATCATGACATGAAGGCTAGAGGAAGCTTTGCAGTTCCTAGGGCTGACCTTATCGTATTGTTTCGATAAACGTGGGATTGCGCATGCCTGAGCAGCGAAATGTACCCATTCGCGACCGGCAAACCGGTGGTTCCACGAGCAGTCGAAAACAATTGTTGTCCCATTTACAAGTAGAGATTGTGAACTGTGGAGAAGCATTGGAAGCACATGACCACCTCTTCACCACCAGAGACACGACTCTACCTTACTTCGTCTCCAATTCTTGCATTCTCGAGTCGACCAGACAAAAGCCTCTCTCGACAGCTTTCTTTTTCTGATATTTTTTTCGATCATCATTGGACTTGGACAGCTCCAAGATGGCCGATGAGAACTCCAAGTATACAGATCTTTCTTCACACGGCAATCTGGAGAGCGAGGACCCTCTTCTTCCTGCAAAAGAATCCTGGGAAGCGGAGATTTTCTCAGAGACGCAAGAGCTGTCTCGAAACTGCTACCGTATTGGAAAATGGGCGGTGATCGCAAATTTGCTACTGTTCTCGGTGTCTTTGACGATCCTGTCATGGCAAACAATTTCATGGATCAAGATGAGAAACATCAAAAATCCAATTCTGAGACAGATGGTTACCTACTGTAGGGCCACAGAAATACTACATACGAAACGAGTTCCCTCACTAAACAGAGAGAAAAGCTCCAATCCTCGACGAAGTCGACATGACCTTTGGTACGAAGCAAATCGTAGGCGAAGATGTCGATATCGACCACTCTATCTTTCGGCAGCCACCATCACCAGCAGTTGACGCGGCATGGAACAATCTGAGTAACAAGAATACGATCTGGGTGTCGTCATCCGACATTATTCGGATGGGCAAAGATCCCAAAACCGTTGCCAAATTTCCAGAGTCCTTCAACCTGGGTCCTGACGCTTACGCCGCAGAGCTGGACAGCCTGCACAGGATTCACTGTCTCAACTCGCTCCGCAAAGAAATCTACTATGACTACTACTTTAGGGACAGATTCGGAGATGGAAAGCCGCCTGCACTGCACCAGGCGCACACAGAACACTGCCTCTACGTCCTTCTGCAACACCTCATGTGCGACGCTAGCACCGACATTGTCACTCGCGAATGGGTCGAAGGCCAGATCCTGCCCTACCCGGATTTCAGCATCAACAGAAAGTGCAACAACTTCGACGCCCTCATGACGTGGTACGAGAGCAGAATTGTTCCCAACGACCAGTTCAGAGCCATGGTGATGCCCGAAGACTTCACCCCAAAGCCCGTCTCCGACGAGTTCAAGCGAGTGTTTGGCTATGCCGATGGGCCTGATGCTCCGGGCCATGCTTATCAGCACGATTGAAGTAAAGTTTACTGAGAGCGGAGCTTCCGTATTGATCATCATTATCTCCTTCATCGGGGATTAGTAACTAAAGAGCCGAACAGATAGGGGAGTGATTACATTCTGACTTTGACCGCTTTTGCTCGTCTCTCTTCTCTGGCACGGACTTATCTGCGCACAATCTCTCGGCAGATGTGCCAAATCGCATCAAGGTCACGTGTGAAGTGAGACTGTACCTGCCATTGGACAAGGCGGGTCGATGGGGCGCTATCCCAAAAGGGTGTATAAAATAGCCAATCGGGCTAGTATGATATACGCCACAAACCATGATACGAACACGGAAAGTTTATTACAGAGGGATCTTGCAGTAGCTACAGCGCATACTGCAATCTCACCTAATTAGGCTTTTAGATGGGTCGTGGCGGTCGGGTCGGGCTTCAAGGGTATCTGGCCCACTCATTTCAGAGCCTACACCAATCTGTGTGCTAGGATATTCTCGATCTGACCGTAGGATCAGGGGGTACATATCAGGCAAGACGGGCCCCAGTTATTTTAGGTGACGATGATTGGAAGGTCGGCGATTGTCTCGACGTTCGGACCATCGCCCTCGATACAGTATTTTTTTAATCTGCCCTTTGTTGCTGCACGACGTTCCGGGTATTATCCATCGCGAGCGAGGGGAGTTTTTTTTTTTGGCTTTCTGGTGTGATCTCCGACCTCTTTCAAATCGCTGTTCATAGGATGGAAAGCACAACACTGGATCAGAGACGAGATGACTGCAGCATCTCCATCTCAGAAGTCACACTCTCCGACATACCCGCCATCGTCTCCCTTTGCTCCCGCGTCCTCTCCGGCAACTTGGACCAAGACACCTTCCACCCGCCAGACCCATCCACGGGTCTTTTCACAGCGGCCACGTACACTTGGAAAACCGAAACGCTCAGGCTCTTTCTCGGCCAGAATCCGCTAGCACGGGCATACAAGGCCACTGTCTCGATAGACTCACATAGAACAACAGCAGCCCGTGCAGTCGTTAATGGAGACAACACAACGACCGGATTGCGGCAATTAGTGGCCGTCGCCATATGGGAGGCACCAAAGACTTGCATCCAGTCGCCGTCAGAGATGAAACGTCATGCCGAATACGAAAGGCTGAGAAAATCGGCCTCGTTACCTGCCGAATCCCGGGCGGATGTTTTTGAAGAGGTGATGAACGTGATGGCTAGGACAAAGAAACAATTTTGGGGAGACCGGGGAGATTGTTGGTGTAAGTTTAGCTATTTTTCTTTTTCGGGCTCCGACAAGCTGAGAAAAGCACAACCCTGGTATCGGCAAAGATTTCAGATTTCTGAATGCCTTTCTTTTCCGCTTTTCTCATCATCATTTTTAATCAGAGGGACAGTGGCCTAACAAAATGGGTTCCTGTTGGGCCCGCTGACAGATCTACGACTCCTCCTCACAGAGCCGGAATACAGGAAATGCGGCCATGCTAGACAATTGGTCAGCTGGGGCATCAATCAGGCCGCAGCGCAGCGACTCCCTATCTATCTCGTCTCGACGCCCCACGCCGTCGAGTTCTACAGGAAGGTTGGCTTTGACGTTCTGGGGGAGAGTTCGCACTTCGACGGCAGGTATTCCTACTTTTACTGCCGGAGAGCTGCCGCTCCAAAAGAGTCCACGGAGGGGTGTAACACGACGGATCAAGGAAGGATTGAGTCTCCACCTCTTTCGGGTAAACCGAGCACTTCTGCTTATTGTGGGTAGCGAGATGGGAAGAGAACGGTATTAGAAGTTTTCGTGCCCTTAATCAATCTCTGACAGAGTCGAGTTCCAAGGCAACAAAGCGTCCTCATTGTCAACGTAGCCGTGCGTTGGGAGCGGCTCGGGTCCCAGGTGACCATCTCCTCCCTCACCAAGGGCCTTCAACCTAGCTTGATCCGCCTGCTTCCTCCTGGTCGCCCATACTCTCAGAGGCTCCAGGTCCCGACACGTGTGCTCTTGCTCGAAATTCCCGACTTCGGTGTTGACCGATCCAAAATACATGGTCGTCACCGGCGTCAGGTCCATGTGACACTGGATTACTTGGCGGATGTGGTTTAGACAGTGATCTGTTCCACGGACGCGACTTGTGAGCTTCGGAGTGAATCTGAGATAGCTATCATTTGGAAAGGAAGAGAAGATCCGGGGAGATGGTTGCTTGATAAATGGAACTTACCTGTGTGAACTCTTTGTTTTCGAGGTAGGCCATGTAGTGGCACCTTGAAATAGTATTCGCTATCGATAATTTTGCGGACATGATTCTACGTTTATCACGGGGTAAGCGACGCGCGTCTTGCGGCTGCTGACTGCCTATACTTTTGACTTCGAACTTACCACGCAGTGCAGAGTGTGCAAGACATCAGGACTGTCAGTCGTAGTTTATCAGCATTCTGCCCTAGATCCAGTCTCTTCTCAAAGAGAAAGGGACCCACGTAACAAGAAAACCATCCTTTGGGTGTTCATATGATTTGACGGCCAATGCATCAGCCTCTTCTCGACTCATCGAGAATTGCATAGCCGCTGATTGAACTCAGTGTTAGAAACGACAAGGGCGATGCTCTCCGGGGGCATGGAGTACTTACGTCCAATGAGCTCCGCCCAAGCCTGATCGACTTCGGGAGACGGCTCGCCAAAATATCGGACGTTCTCTGGTGACATGTCCATGTAGAGATGTCCCCCGTCTGTGTACTTCATCGTGCCAGAGAATTTGGTCCTTTTCGTCGCAATCGTAGACTTTGCGGGCTCTATTTTGCGTTTCGTGCGTAAGTTCCTATCACTTGAGAGAACCATGCGTGATGTGGTTAATGTTTTCAAAAAGCCTTACCAAATTCTGTATCAAATCCTTGCTCAAACCCGCTTTTGTGATTGCAATTTCTGGGGTCCGGCGCCCTGGTGACGAACCCCAGACATATGAAGAGTGTCAAGGAGCAAAGCATCCATGGCAGGGGCGACCGTAGTATACACAAGAAAGGAGACGATGAAGAGTAAGTAGTCGTCTTTTCCCTGCAATCATCCAGATCGTCCTGTGCCACTTTGGAATACGAAGACTTCGAGTAGAGCCTTGCGAAGAAACCCATCGTTATCAGTGCTATTCCGAGAGAAGTGAGCAATGATTATGGTTTTTGCGTGCAACGTTCTACCTTGTGCTGGCCTTTAGGAAAACTCAGATCCGTAATCTTTCTGGAAGGCTAGAACTTGGTTGAAGTAATTGAAGGAGACATGGGTTTTGGAATTACACTGGGAAACCTGAGAGAGGTACTTTGATGTTCCATGTTCGGCGTAAGGCAGCAAAATGAACCCCACCCAGGGACAGCCGATCTGTGACGGAGGGACCAAATTGAGGTGGGAAGAAGGCTTATTACCGAGCACTGTGTCATCAGGTTGCCAACAGCGCCATGGAGCCTCATGTCGGGCGGGCAACGGGGGTATCGCGTTAGTAAGTACTAGGTGTGGTCTGGAGTAATACTGTTACTTTCTCGCACCGTGCGAATTCCACTGGGTTTCCTCCGAACTCTCGCCTCATTTTCACTTTCCGCCGCCCGGCCGGACCGTCCCAGACGGCCATTTTCCGAGGCTGGTTACACCAGCAGCTGTGCAATAGAGCGCCCGTTTTCTTCTCGAAGAGGGGCTGTCTGGCCCCAGTAAGCTCATCAACATCCGGATATCCACCAGTAACAGAATGGTGTATCGAGAATGCGATAAAGCTGGCCGGATTAGCGGAAATATGGCCATTGGTGGTCGCAGGACCGAGTAAGGCCGGACCAAATGTAATTGAAAAGACAACTGATGTAATAGGGTTCGTAGGATTCCTATTAGTGATTCAGTCTCCACTCTTTAGTGCATGTATGTAAGGCGCATTTAGAAAGTCGTGGGATGTTATTGGTCCAGTATCCTCATCGTCAGTGTCCTTATGACCTACACTCCGCTCGTCCCAGCCTTACCAGGGAGGTGATCCAGCCTTATCTGGAAGGTGATTAGAATTGCGCGAAATCCTGGGAGTATGGATCGGTCTCAGGGAACGCTCGCCCCGGGTCGGTTCGAGGACAAAGAGGGTAATATAGGGTACAAAAGAGACGAATATCCGTGAAAGGCCACCCAAGGTCTCGTGCCTGGGAAGAGATCAGCTTTGCTGACAGACGCATAGGATAAAAAATGCGAAAGACGAAAATGAAAGGTCGGAAGGACAGAACCAGCGAATCCACCAGTGGGACTTCGACGTTCAAACAGGGAGCCTGCTCGCGCACCAGCGGGGCATCCCCGTCTGCCAAGGGAGTAGAAGTCATTGTCGAACATGAAGAGGCAAGTCGCGGATGAGTGGTCGGTGGGTGTCATTGAGGGGGCGGTAAGCGTGAAAATTGGAAAATTCAAGAATCAAGATGAGAAGATGAATGCTGGGGCACAGTCGATGTCCATTTGCTTCAACTTCTGTCGCTAAAGTGAACCTCGACTTTGACCAGGATTGATACCCTATGGCACTATTACTCTGAACACGCCTCTTCATATGATTTTGCTTCACTCTTCGAGCATCGATACTTACACGTCAAAGGGGTGCAGGATTGCTGGCTGGTGGCAACTCCGTTTTCATCCTATGCACCATCGCTGGTGTTCAGGAAGGCAGACACTTTTGACCGAGTTCGGTTGTTCGATACCTAACAGAACTCTGATGGATAGCAAATCTTTTGCACCCCATTGGTCCACTGACGTCCTTGCAACCAGCTGCGAAAGCAAGACTCCGCCGTCGTCTCTATAGATGGAAACCAAAACTCCATAGTAAAGGGTTCGGTCTTCGGTGGGCCGCCGAGGCAGAACAATCGCCAGGCTCGGGATGTCACCGAGATCAGTGTCGAGAAAAGGCTTCGCGGTGGTCTTGTCCATTACGCGAAAGGTGTACCAGAATGCGTTCAAGACGTCTTGAAACAGGATTCGGTCCCCTACCCTCGAGCAATTCGCGAGAGATCCCAGCTTGAAGCCCGGAAATTGCACGTGCAAGCCAGATTTATCCGCCTCTGCGAGAGACGTCTGTAGCTCGAAGCGACTGCCACCTCGGTCTGATTTCTTTTGATAGGCTGGCAACAGGCCCGCACGGCTGAAGACAAAAGTCTTTGGCGCCCAGCGGAAGCCTTCAGCGTCCATTTTTGCGCCCGAGAAAAACAGTGACACTGACGGGAACAAACGTTGCATTAGGATGAACCGTTGTAAGCGATCATGGTCTGGGGTGGAAAGAATGTCTCGAACGTTAAGGCCCAGTATTCCAGCCAGACAGACCGGTTCATCCGACTTCCAGCTGGTAGAGCGCCAGTTAACGGCCTGGAGAATAAATGCAGCTCTGCTTTCCGGAGTTAAAGATTTGAGAGCATAGAGCTCGCGGAGATATGCCAGTCCCTCATAAGCGATCTGCTCCGGCGCACTCCAACCAGATTCAGGAAACATGTTGCGCGCATTGTCGCTTCGTTCCACCAAACCTTTCCCCTCTAGGGCGCGGTCTTGGAATTGGAAGTGAAGTTCTTTAGCAAAAACCGCCTCCTGGAGCGTCCACAACCTAGACCACCAAACACTATATGAGATCCTCATGGCGATTTCTTCATTTGATGCTCCAGCGGTCGTCGACTTCAGAAGGTCCACATCGACAACGAGAACTTTGGCTGCGTTCTCGTAGATGTTTCGCATTGCAACTATAGCACGCCTCCTTGTGGCGGTATTTTTTGGCTGCACTGGAACACAGAGCGTATCTATCCAGAATGGAACGTTGTCGTCAACGAAACCACGATTATAGAGGCCATTAACTTGGCTCTGCAAGCGGACCAGCTGACAAACAGGCATCGAATTTGCATGAAGATTGCCAAAACCATTTGCCCACACATGTGAAATGCAAACGTATTCACTGCCAGCAATCACATCTAACTTGGGTTGCACACCAGAATCGGAATCAGACAGCTTCAGAAGCGGAGTTAACCCACGGTTGATCAGAGAACAGACTTGATGGACGTCGATTTCCAGATGTGAGCAGTTGCAGCCAGAACTGGTGTGCTGGCTTTTGTATGTTGCATGGTCGACTTGTAACGCCAGGCATTCTGTGATCAAGCAATCTGAATGGTCTCGAGGTACGAGCCGGGGACCTAGCGAGATCGCAAAATACATTGCCAAACATGACTGACCTTGGTGATGTCTGGCAACGTCTCTTCTGCACCAACCTCGCTTGTAGAGGTGTTGATCGATGACATCCCGGGAACATTGGAAGTAGCTTAGATACGGCTCAAAGTCACTTTGAATCAGCACGGCCCGTTTGGCGTGCATCAGCGTCCTAAGAAGGATGTTGATCGAGAGTATGACCGCGTCTGAGAGTGGAGTCTTCCATCCGAGATATTGTTGAAGCGCATCTGTCACTGTTCTAACCGAACCGTCGGTGGCAGCTGTACGGGCTAATTCCTCGTCCTTTGGCCATTCTCGGACTGACCTTTTCCATTTGGAAATATGGTGCCGTAAATTCCTCAAGCTCACCACTTGGTTGCCCAGGTCAGTTGATCGTGTGAAATTGGATGTTTCAACTGGAATCCCGGTCACGCAATGTACCATGCCAAAATAGAGCCAAGCCTGTAAAAATGAAGCTGCCTGGTCTGGAGTATTGCGTCCTCTGTTTGTGAAGTCTCCATCTGAGAATGAGCTAAGATCCCAACCTACTCGGACCGGGTACTCTGCCCAGGTTTGGTTATCGTAGATGAAAGGGCAATCTTTGTCGAACAGAAACGGAATCTCTATGTGAGTAAATTCAGATGACGCCGTTGGTAAGTGATCCATGAGCTGCGGGATGGAGGTTGCAAACTTCCGTTGAAAATAGAGGGGCAAAGAGCGTTCGAGATGTTCAAGCCGCCAAGGTTCGCCTGCTTTGGCCCCCAATGTTGCGGCTGTTAATAGTATGCAGCCTTGTCATGCAAGGGAATTGCTTTGTTCCTTCACCATTGTGCTCGCTCAACGGCGGAAAGAGAGACATGCTACTATCGGTCTCTATCATGTGCTTGTTTCATATTTCGTTTTTGACCTCAACAACTCCCCATGGCGCCAAAACATCCAAGGCATCGGCGCCATTAACAAGGTGCAAAACGCCAGGATTGTAGTTGCCCATCCAACGCCGAGTGCCTTGTAGAACTTCAGGGCAAAGAGGGGAAATGCCGCTGACAGGCCATATCTCGATAGCATAGCAGCACCGGCAGCCGACGCGCCGTAGAGAGGCCCATAGGCATCGACCATGAACAAGTTCATAGATGCATACACCATCACAGTGGCGGTGAATGCCATTCCCTGGAACATGATCGGCACAATCCAATGGACTTCAGAATGTGCTGTCCATGCGAATATCAATAAACAGACAGGGAGAATGAAGGATGCGATCATGCTTGGATAAAGTCGATGCTCAGGAGGGAAACGGTCATCAGCCTCCGAATTTACAGTGCGAAATTGTTTCAAGCGTGGTTGGTAGATGTACATGTCGATCAAGATGAGTGGGCACGGCGCCAGAGCAGTACCAGCCATCAAGCCAAGAAATGACAAGGACTGGCCTGTCAGCATAAAGTCGTAGTAGCGCTGGAAAACCCAGGGCGAAGCAACGACGAAGGTGTACATCAAGCCGAAGAGAAAGCCGTTATATAGGCAGACAATGGTGACAATTGGCTCGGTTACCAGCATATGGAGTGGGCGAAGAAACAAGGTTGTCAAGAAGTATTTGATAGACGCAAGGATTGATCGGCGTTGTTGAGGTGGGCCTTGGATATCGAGCCTTTTCGCTCGCCGTTGGAGGATGGTCTTCTTGTAGGTTTCTTTGGTGAATATTATCGGGATGTAAAACGTGACGATGAAGAAGAGTGTGACCCATTGCGTCCAGCGCCAGTCCCTGGTCTCGACAACAAACCCTCCAAGGAGAGGCCTAGCCGGGAGTTAGTCTCAGGACCTCTCCAAGTCAACTATTGACATACCCGAATACCGCACCGAAGAACGGTATAGAATAGTAGAATGCTAGTGAGACAGCTCTATAACGTCCGGCGGTATAGTCGACGATCGTTGCGGAGGCATTGCTAATAGCCGGGGAGGCAAACACCCCAGCAAAGAATCTGCAAACAGTCAATGATGCAGGTCCCTGGGAAAAGCCCGCCCCCAGGGTAAAAAAAGCGAATATCGGGGTGGTAGTCAAGAAAACTGCCTTGCGACCAAACGTCTCGCTCAAAGGGGCTCCAATGGGAGGTCCAAAGGCCAGACCAAAATTGTACAGCGATAGTGGAAGGATTGCGACTTCTTCCGACACACCAAATCGCCTCGAGACGTCCTCATGCGCTGGACTGTAGACTGAGGCAGCCAGTGTGCTCACAAATGCAAGAAAGGTGACTGCCAATGTCGAGGATATGCGGCGGCGCAGGGAAAAGTTCCGAGGGTTGTCAGGATCATTTGGTCCATCCCAGTCTGTCGCTGTTCGAGCACGCTGTAGGACGCCTCTATTGTCAACTTCTAGCTGTTCAAGCCTCGCCATAATCCATCAAACTGGAAGAACTTCGTATTCCATGTCGCGGATGATTCAGAAAAGAAAAGCGATCTCCAAAAAAGAGCGGTATCGGACAATAAACCGAGCTCTACTCCGTACAGCGGTATCTGATAACCTTTCCCCGCATATGAGACGGATAAATCGGCTTTAGACCTACATTTGACGATCAGGCGGAGGCGGTCCAACCAGCATCAGGGGAGCGACTAAAGCTGTACCAGAAAGAGCGCAGTTGACAGTGGTCCAATGAGCATTTCAACGTAAAGAATTTTGATAAAATGAAGATGAAGGAGAAAGGGCCAGCAAAGGTCTCAGGGGCCAAGATGTCCCCGGCAGTTCTTCGGGTCTTGCACGCCGTCAAAAAATCAATTAAACGCGTCCTTGCGCGTCAAGAACGCGTCGACACGCGCAACTGCGATTCGGAACTGAAACTCCCCCCTCCTCTCCCTTTTCACTGCGAAAATCAATGCGCTTCGTTTCCCTACCTCAAGCACACCAAAAATAGTTCCAACGAGCCTCCATCATGGCTCTCGACTCCCGCTCTGCCTACTCTCTCTCCGTCCTCCCCGCGCACAATGACCAACTGAGCGAACCACGGACCGAACTCCAACAAAAGCTCAGGGATTTCATCCTTGCATTCCAGCTTGACGGCGTGTACATCTACCGGGACCAGCTCCGACAGAACGTCCTCGTAAAGCAGTATTATTGCGACGTCGACCTCGCCCATCTGATCTCATACAACGAAGAGCTGGCGCACCGGCTCACGAGCGAGCCCGCGGATGTGATACCGCTGTTCGAGGCGGCATTGAAACAATGTACACAGCGGATCGTGTTCCCGCATGACCGCGACGTTCAGCTCCCACAACATCAACTCCTGCTCCACTCGAGTGTCGCGCACACCTCGATCCGTGATCTGACGGCCCAGAACGTCTCGCACCTCGTACGCATCCCGGGCATCATTATCGGCGCATCTACGCTATCTTCAAAAGCCACGCTCGTGACGATCCAGTGCCGCGGCTGCGAACACACGCAGCAACTCCACGTCGAGGGCGGCTTCTCAGGCATAACCCTCCCGCGCCAGTGCGGACGAACGAAAATTCCCGGCCAGGAATCTGGAGACCCGTGTCCTTTGGATCCTTATTTCGTGGTCCACGAATCCTCACAGTTTATCGATCAACAGATTATAAAGCTTCAGGAAGCGCCCGACCAAGTCCCCGTCGGTGAATTGCCACGCCACATCGCCGTGTCTGCGGACCGGTACCTAACGAACCGAGTCGTCCCTGGATCGAGATGTACAGTGATGGGCGTGTTTTCAATCTATCAGCAGAATAAAGGCGCAAAGAGGGATAGTGCAGTTGCGTTGAGACAGCCATATTTAAGAGCGGTAGGGATCCAAACGGATGTCGACCACACGGCCACGGGCGCATCATTTTCAGATGAGGAAGTTCAAGAGTTTGAAGAAATGTCCAGATTACCAGATCTCTACGAGCGGTTCGCGCGGTGTATTGCCCCCTCGATCTATGGAAATATGGATATCAAGAAAGCCATTGCATGTCTGTTGATAGGTGGCTCGAAAAAGATTCTCCCTGACGGCATGAAACTGAGAGGTGACATTAACGTCCTCCTTCTGGGTGACCCGGGTACGGCCAAATCTCAGCTCTTGAAATTCGTCGAAAAGGTGGCACCAATTGCGATCTACACTTCCGGAAAGGGCTCGTCGGCAGCTGGTCTGACCGCCTCAGTGCAACGGGACACACAGTCACGTGAATTCTACCTTGAAGGAGGAGCCATGGTCCTTGCGGATGGTGGCGTTGTCTGTATCGATGAGTTCGACAAGATGCGTGACGAAGATCGGGTGGCAATCCACGAGGCGATGGAACAGCAAACAATCTCCATCGCCAAAGCTGGCATCACCACCATCCTCAACGCACGGACATCGGTCCTTGCGGCTGCAAACCCCATTTTCGGGCGTTACGACGACCTCAAATCTCCCGGAGAGAATATTGACTTCCAGACCACCATCCTATCTCGTTTCGACATGATCTTCATCGTGAGAGACGACCACGATAGAACTCGGGACGAAAACATCGCAAAGCACGTCATGGGCATCCACATGGGAAACCAGGGCGTCGAGGAACAGGCCGAGGTTGAAATCCCCGTAGAGAAGATGAAGCGGTATATCAGCTTCTGCAAATCGTAAGTGGCATCTGTTGCGCTGTGCATGGACATGAATAACCTGCTAACAACTTTTCTCCAGCCGTTGTGCCCCTAGGTTATCGCCTGGTGCAGCCGAAAAGCTGTCGTCTCATTTCGTCTCGATTCGAGATCGGGTAGCTCGAGCTGAGGCCAACAGCAATGTCCGGTCCTCCATTCCCATCACAGTCCGTCAACTCGAAGCCATCATTCGCATCACAGAATCACTTGCGAAACTCACCTTATCACCAGTAGCAGAGGAACACCACGTTGATGAAGCAATCCGCCTCTTCCTCGCCAGTACCATGGATGCCGTGTCCCAAGGTGAAGGTGCTGGCGGAATGAGCGGAAATAGGGAGTTGATGGAGGAAGTAAGCAAGGTGGAAGAAGAACTTAGAAGGCGGCTGCCGATTGGTTGGAGCACGAGTCTTGCGACTCTAAAGCGGGAATTCGTTCAGGGGAGAGGGTACAGCGAAGCAGCGTTAGCCCGAGCTCTGCATGTTCTGCAACGAAGGGAGACTGTGCGGCTGAGACATGGTGGAAGTCAGGTATATCGAAGTGGGGTTTGATCGAGGACTGGAGTTAGTGTTTACGAACTGTAACGAGTACATTCGAGTGTAGCCGACACTTGCGGCTGTTTGCAGAGACCGCTGTTCCTGTTTGCCGCGAATATTCGACTTTGAGAGACAGCGTAATGTATAAAAATGGCCAACACACACACCCAGTTTTGCATGTAGTGGCTTTCCGAACCCCGGACTGATTGAGTCGGAAGTCGAAAAGGCATGGCAAATCAGAAATTTCCCGTTCGAGACTTTCCCTCGTTTGTCTTTCGGGGATGGATCGATCATGAGCCAGCTCGGTTACGCGTGAGTCAATCAGCCTGGTGGCTTTAGTCCTCCTTTTCACAGGCCCATCTCGTCACATCGATAGGATTGGACCGGTTGATGACGCGGCGAAGTAACCCGAGTGAGGAAGGAGGACTGAGGCCAGAACGAGAGTGTCGAGCATAGATAGAGCGACAAGCCCCCATGAGGTTGGATCTATGATCATAGTAAGCTAGCAGCAAGAACCATGAGCTGTGGGCCGGACGGAATCACGGGGATGTTACAGATTAGTGCGCAAGCGAATATATTCGGTAAGCGATCAATTTGGATTGCGCCATCTCAGACATATCTGGTGGAGCGGGATGATAGGTAAAGAAGCTCAGCCGTGTTTCTTCTTGCCACAGAACGGCCCAAGAGCATGAAATGTCTTGAAATCGAAACATCCTGCTGAAGCTGAGGTGACATAGGAGCATTTGCTGACTTTGAGATGAACCCATGCTCGACGTTGACTTTGGGGAGTAGCATGCTGCCGACGAGCCACGCAATATCCGAACGCAGTAATGCTCAAAGAGAGTCAATCGACAGTGCATGAGCCAAACGTGGAGCAAGTCTGTGCATCCCAAGACCCATATATGCTGCATCGGGGTGAGACCGCAACTCACATGAACGTTGGCAAAGTGGTCCTGTAACTGCCATTGGCCGGAAGGAGCATGAAGGCTGGAGGGTAGCATCTGGGGCTCGGCATCCGGTCGGCATTGACAAGTCACAAATGGTCTGCTGGCGGCGAGAGCCAATGCAGAGGAGGGGACTGTGGCGCACAAAATGGCATTTCGGATGTTGGATCGTGCCAAGTTGACGGTCCTGATAGAAGCACCCTCGAGGTTGGATGTTGACAACGGACCCCCCCAAGGCGACAAAACCTTAGCATACGGCTTCTTCCGTACCGCAAATTGTGAATACGAACTTCCTTTTTTCCCTCTGGAACGTATTAAGAGAGCAGATGAGGGCCGGGCACCTGTGCATGATGAGAGAAATGTGCTACCGATGATGATGCATGATTCCACAGCTGGACACCCCGCAAGGACGGCAGGAGATCGCCGGCTCGATCTTGAGAACAGCTTCCGAGTGAAAGGTCCCAAATGGCCATGGATGGTTGAAGATTTGAAATACCAGCAGCCTCGTTGGACTCAACTGCTAGATTCTCGGGGAGTCAAAAGAAGCGAATGGACGTCCGGTCGCCGATCACAGTCTTCCACGAACCAAGGGTCTGGCACCCAAGGCTGAGATTCCGGAGGCACCCTTCCTCTTACGTGCTCGGCTCAATGACCCAAGCTCATGGATTGACCAATTAGGGAAAGGGGAACACTGAGCGGCACATGATACTGGACTGAAGGCAAGCAGGACCGCAGGATGGCCATACGAGGCAACCGGCGAAGGCTGTGTGACACTAGCGGGTGTGTCAAACGAGGTGATGATCGGCATGTGAGGTGTACAGCAGTCAAGCAAAAGGCTCATCAAACGGGGGATGGCGCAGCCGATCAATTGATGCAGATTGGCGAAAATCGGACGAGAGGAGGGCCATCTAACAAAATAGAAGGTCGAATTGACGTAAGTGAGAGAGCACCGACAGGGGCCCAGGTGAAATAGTAGTGCTCAAGTGCGGTAGGTAGTGTAGCGCAATGAACAGAAGGGGAGCAGGTCGAGCAGGGTATTGAGGTGGTCAAGTGGTGAGGTGGTCTGCGGGCTTGTGTATGCGCCAAAAAATTGATGCCAAGCACAGGTGGAAGACGTCATGATTGGGTGGACGAGGTGTACCTCGTATTTGGTGGTCAAACCAGGGTTAGGCTATGAGTGGGCGTTGCGAGGGCTCGATTGGGGGGGGGGGGGGGGGGGGGGGGGGGGGGGGGGGGGGGGGGTCCTCGGGCGGTGCTAAGGGGAGCCCGGGAGGCCAGCAACCAGGAAAACTTCAAGTAAGAATTGGCCCAACAGTGATGCGCGTAGGTTCACTATTCCCGGTAAGGTCTTGGGGTCTGGCTATTAAGCACTGCTGCAGCCCCAATGCAGCGGTTCATTCTTCCGACTCCCGATTCGTACCCTGCTGAAACATTTTTGTCGGATTCACCTCAAACTGTCTCGTAACTTCACACCAAAGTTCCCAAACACCTCGGGTTCCGTCAAAGGACCATCCTCTCCCGTCTCGCCGTCTTGCCTCTCTGCCTCGGTTTACAAGATCCTGCATTGAACCTAGTCACCCACTTTGGCTTTTCGGCTGCTCCCTTAGCCTCGAATAGGAAAACCTTGCCTCAACCCCCTCCACGAAGACCCTATTCCTTAACCATTTGATATCCGCCATCCGGACCCGTTCCTTTTCTTGATCGGCTCTCATTCTGCGGGTTGCCTCAGTTTGCGGGGTTTGCGCGGTCCCGCTATAGAGGGGGTTACTCTCTGCTCCCCGCCCTCTTCTGCGCCGTCCTAGCTGCATTACAGACTAGCGGGATGCTGGAGTGTGCGGATATCGCTTCATGCGAATGACCCCCTTGCGCTCTGCAGAGCATACGGCATTGGTGACGATTGCAAGCACAGGGGCAGTCCTTACTGCGATGCACTACTGTGCATTCTATTTTGGTCTGCCCTTGCATCTTAGATCCAGCGTTCTCAGCCTAATCCTTTGCTGGACACCTCTAATTCCCTCCATGATCCCACCATTGAAGTTGGCAGCGCAATGGTGACGGCTTCATGGCAGGTTACACCAGATCTCTGCTCCCCCACGCACATTCTGTGTAGCAGACCAACCCGTCAAAATCCCTGTCTACTAGTCGATCAGGTCCCGGAACCCCAGGCCTGGCTGCAAGTCAATTCGAGTCAGTTTGAGAGGCCAATCATGGAGAAGAATCTCAAGCCCCAAGAAGAAACAGGGACCAGCCTGAACCCACAGTCTGTCTTCGAATCACGATTGCGAGGCATACAGAATTGTGACCAAGTGAGAATGTAGGCCTGGGAGATATGTGACCATGGTTAAAACACCAAGGCGCAGCTAAGTTCCCACAGCCGAACAAAATTCTCTGGTAAAAATAAAAAAAAAATCTTTCCAGCACAGAAATCCCAGATCAGCGACCGCTTTGCCCCCTTAGCGCTATCAGGCTTCAGCACAAAAGTCGGTATTGACATCATGCTTTGCTAGCGCAGCAGAATTCAACCCAACGATTAGATGGTTGCAGCATCAACACATCAGAATCTATCAATAGTCAATATTTCGCTACGCAAGGCAAGTGGTGGCGCATCCCCTTGTCTGCTGTCCGTCCAACATCCTCCTCTCTCGTCCCATTCGCTCCCTCCTTTGGGGACTTACCCTTGTCGAAACCTGGTGGTCACTGGAACAGCAACAAAAATCTGATGCTTGAACCCTCCGAAGTCGAAGTTCGGTTTCGAGTAGCCCTCCATTTCGCCCCTACCCCTCCCTTCTTGAGGAAGCGACATCCTTGTTGACCGGGAATGATTGATAGGTCGCATTCTAATCGCCAGACATTGACACCCAACCGCGGTCCCGTGTTCTAGGCCATGGTCTCCTGCCATTCATCCCGCCTCGAACGCCTGGAGACGAATGGTCATAGCTGAACAAGTGGATGTATTGCTCCTTCAGGCTTCCAAGGGCGGATGCGCAAGCCGGTTGCATCTATCTCTCTCTTCATAAACACACCCGATGAAGATCACCATCTATCCTGCACTGAAGCATCCCTTGCATATGAATCATGCCTAGGACTTTATCTTAGAACATAGAAAAGATCGTCAGCGTCTCTTGAGAAGTTTTAATCTCCTCTGCTCGATCCATCTTACACGAGCTCGCCGACCGATATTATTATTTCTGTACCAACAGTTATTGCATTACAAACCACAGCTTTGGATTTCTAACTCCTTACCGGTAAGAGATTCGCATCATGGCCATGACCCTACACTAATAGCCTACTAGAACGCTCGGCCTGATCCCGAGTCTGAAAAACGAAATCTAGGAAACATCATTTTCCGACAGGCCTAATACGCACCGAGGTTCTGTTTGAACGATCGTGCCCGAACCTGTGGCCATCCCAGGATATCACAATGGAACTCGCCGTCGCACCACCGGCCCGAGTCGCAGCAGGCGTCAAACTTGGGACCCCTCTTGTAGTGACATTCTCGGGACCAGCGCCAATCGCAGACGACAAGCGTGAGAATGGAGAGGTCTTTACGTTGCCTGATCTGAGCGGAATATGGGTTTTCTTATCTCTTACGACTCCCGACATGCAAGAAAGCCTAGCTCCTCCTCGAGAAGATCTTTTGTGCGGGAGGACGGCGGATTCCATACACGCAATCTGCGAGGAACAGGAGGGCGAGCGACCACCGATCGCGTATGCTACGTTCCCAGGTCTCATGATTACTCAACCTGGCACTTACCGCATCAAAGTCAACATTATCGACATGAATGCGTACGATTCAAGGCCGTGGGATATTTCAATGGGTTGCTGATGATCAATTAGGGCATTCATGGACCACGGCGGCGCAGAGGCGGCCGCTACAGTCTTGCCGTGTCTTCATTCTCCAATCTTTGAAGTGGTCGAAGCCAGTGAGCACAGTGGCTCCGGTATGCTCTTTCAGGGCTTCCCCTAAGCACAACGCTAACAGAATCAGGACCACAAGTTGCGGATACGGTCAGACGATTAAGGTCAATTGGTGTCAATTTCTGAGATGAAGAGGAGCGATCGAGCCTACAAGGCTCAGAACCGCCATGGGTCTACAGCGATTATAGGGTACAGGGAGAAAGAGCCAGCACATGACATGACAGTGGGAGGGCTCCTCATATCCGAAGAGGTGTGTTTTCGGCAGGGAGATGGGACACTTTGGTGGTCGGAAGGAGAAGAGACTACAAAAAGGGCTGGTCTTGCGTTGTTTTGGTTTGGCTTTTGATTTTCTTGAATTTTTTTTTTTTTTTTTTTTGTGACAATGCTTGCTCCCTCTTTTCAACTCGTGTGAAATTGACTGCCCGGTCAGTATCTTAGCCAATGTTAGTTTCCTGTTTGCGAGTTGCCGCCAGTCACAAAGGCTGGTACTGCAGTCGATCGAAAGCTGTAGCACAAGAGATCTCGCTTCTGGTAGATCTAGCATATCTACTAAACAGCCCAGCAAGATTCGGTTTGGGGACTTCGGCAGACAGTCCACTGGCCCGATAACGTCGGATCGTGTTTGACGTACAACAGGAGCTACCGCTCTGATGGGACGGTTCATCATTGGTGCCATGGGCTTGGTCCATGATCTACATGAGATTGCCGGAAAGATCTCAAATATTACCCCAAAGCCACCCAGCTGTCACACCGGACACCGACCAAATGAGGTTAGCGCGGGTTTCGCTTCACGTGAGCGTTGTGCCGTTCTGATTGGTGTATTAGCTGCGCGTCGAAGTTGCCTCGTTGGGAGATTGTCTCATTGCTCTGTCTCGTGTGGCTTTGTCCCGCCTCTCGCCTGCTGCACTCCCCCTCCCCCGACGCGATGCGAACTTGTTTCAATCAATTGCCTAACCCTGCGCACCGTGGCTGGGAGCTGGCACGCCCAACACGCCGCACGCCCTGATCAGCGCCCACCCTGCCCACCAGCCCTCCCTTCCTCCCTCCCTGCGATCGACCTCTACGTGCCGTTGAACCTCGCTCTCAGACTTAGCCCGTTCGCCGGAGTTGTTGCTGACACGTAGCGGCAAAAGTCATAGCCAAAGTCTAGCGAGGACTATGCTGACCTCGCAAGGTCCTCCTTCAACTACATACACGCCCGCAGTCACGGACTCCGAACTCGATACCATGAGCATGAGCAGCTTCATCCAACGAAGCAACCTTCCCCTCCTCCCCAACCTCTCATGATCCTGCTAGTGAGGCGACTGCCTGCTCTTGGGTAAAGACTCAGGAATACAATATGACGGACTCTCAGCCTGCGCCCTCGACTTCCTCTCGTCCCCATCCCCATCAGCTCCATCTCCAAGAAGCGAGCGAGAATGGATCGGCTGGGAGACAGTCGTCTTCCTCCGATGTCCAGACATGGGCTGACGAGCGTATCTTGTTGACACCACCCCTCCCAACCTCTGCAATCAATCCTTTGGACCAGGCGCTATATAACAACAGTAATGAACGGGCTTTTCTAGCAAATGCAAGTCAGCAGGCCGTCTCCCACAATGGACAACTCCACATCTCGCCGCCCGATACCTTGCGCATCCACCATGACGCAGCGCATCTCTTGAGCGGACTTCACATACGGACAGATGTTGGGGGTCCTGGGCGTAGCAGCTCCACCCATTCAATGGATTCAGAATACAGATTGCGATCCAGTGCCTCTGCCGCAAGTATACCGCGTCGAGTTCCCAGTATCCGAGCTCATCTTCATTCTTCAGCTGGTTCTGTGTCTCCCGGTACAGTCATCTCTTCGCCCCAGATAGCCGCCATGCTGGATATAACTCCGCTGCCCTCGCCGACCATGGCCGCATTCGAGTCTTGGAAGGCTCTTTCGCTCGCAAGAACCAGATCCCGTGGCTCTTCTATATCCTCCGCCAAAGCTGAAGCATTACCCCCTCCCCTTGTTTCGTCACCAACAACTCCTCGCCGAAATAAAGGCTATCCAGGTTTGAAATCTTCTCCTCCTTCGCGTCCAGGTACATCAGATGGCCAGGTCCTCCCTGCCGAACACACCCGTACTAGAAGCGTCAGTGATTATGTGCCTGAACCTTTGGCTGTGCCGAAGCCCCGAAACATTGCTGTGTCAAGTACTGGGGCGCCGGTCGCGATCACAGAGTCTCCGACGTCTATGCTTCGGGAGGAATACCTCGGTCCACAAAGAGGTTGGAGCAAGTCCCTCGTTAGACCTCTCACACCACCACAGCCAACAATTAAGATAGAACGGAGTCACGAAGATGAGCCAGCCGCAAAACGGCCAAAACTGGAAATCTTTAACGCGCGAAGTGTTTCCACCGGGGAGCCCAGAGCCTATGAAGCGATTCGGATCCTGGGCCAGGGGACTTTCAGCAAGGTCTACTTGGCAGTGCGACAAGTCGACAACGACCGCAAGGACAACGTCGATTACAGGCAAGACAGTATAAAC
Organism: Cladophialophora psammophila CBS 110553; assembly: GCF_000585535.1. Taxonomy (NCBI): domain Eukaryota; kingdom Fungi; phylum Ascomycota; class Eurotiomycetes; order Chaetothyriales; family Herpotrichiellaceae; genus Cladophialophora; species Cladophialophora psammophila. The sequence goes on from NW_006912922.1 coordinate 1,792,755, forward strand.
ATGGCAGGCGTCCGCGCTCGATCCAGACGACTTGTGGCTGTCAAAGTCGTAGAACACGGTCCAGCCGGTGGGGCCGATGCGGAAAGGATCGAGGTCGGGCTCAAACGAGAGGTGGATCTGTTAAAAGCCATACAACATCCGTCGCTGGTGCATCTAAAAGCATTCGGCAATGATGACAATGCTCGTGCTCTGCTAGTCATGAATTACTGTCCCGGAGGAGACTTGTTTGATGTTGCGTCTAAACATCGCGAGGTCCTGACACCATCGCTCGTCCGAAGGGTATTCTCCGAGCTGGTCTCGGCGGTGCGATATCTTCACCAAAAGTACATCGTTCATCGGGACATTAAGCTGGAAAGTAAGTCCAAAAAAAACCCCCCCAAAAAATACCGCTACTCTGTTTTCTATGCTCACTAGACTCAGATGTCCTTCTCAACATTCCGGTCCGCGTTCACCCTGATGTGCACGACTGGCAAACACTCGATCGCGCAGTTGTAACACTTACCGACCTAGGCCTATCGCGCCGCATTCCCGAACCGCCAGAAAGTCCCCTCCTCACAACACGGTGTGGAAGTGAAGATTACGCTGCCCCTGAAATATTAATGGGCCAGCCTTACGACGGACGACAAACTGACGCCTGGGCACTTGGTGTTTTGCTATACGCACTAATGGAGGGACGCCTGCCCTTTGACCCTCTCCCTGGCGCGCGTGGGGACCCGGCCATACTTCGTGCGCGGACACCACACAGGATAGCGCGGTGTGAATGGGCATGGTTCAAGTATGGCAACCAAGACGGAGAATGGGATCCAGTCAAGGGCGCAGAATTCGAAGGTGCGCATGAGTGTGTGGGTGGATTATTGAAGAGGAATACACGGCGGCGACCGTTGGCCGAGATTCGAGAATTACCATGGGTGAAGGATGGCATTCAGGTCGACGGGGGTCTCAGATGGGTCGAAGAGGAATTGTAACACCACTCAGTCTCCCTTTCTGTTTGTTTTTCTTCTGGGATTCTTTGATTCGGCCTTTGCGGCCAATGAAATAGAGGCAAATGCTCCCTCTCGACTGAACACGGAAGCAGCGATGCGAGAAAAGAAACATAGACTTTGGAATATTATGTACTTGGCTAGCGAGCCCCTCTTTTTCAAGCTGCTGGACTGGGTGTCCATAAATCACCTTGTATAGACCATTGACAAGACAACCAAGATGCTTTTATTTCACAACAAACGCCGAAATTAGGTTGTCGAGAGTCTGTTTACACTGGCTGCACTCTTTCCGCTTTCCATTTTTATACCATTTCCCAACCTTGTTTGATTGGGGGTTTTGTTTGCCGAGTCTCTCTCTGAGTGGTCTTCTGCTTGGGGGAGGCATCGGCGAAAAGGTACTCTCCTTTTGCATGAGGTAGGAAGCCGCTCCATAGGCTAACTCCTCCGTACTCACACGTAACCACTGCGGAGACTCTCTTGCCACCAGAAAAGACATTGGAGTTCTCCGCACACACCTATACATACGTATATATAAATATATCCCCGAACTGTGCTTTATCCTTTGCCATTTTCGTTCAGGAAAGGGAGCGAGGCCGCTTTAATCGGGCACGTGACGTAGTATCGAGGAGGCTCGGCCGACCCCGGGAGAGGGTCGTGGGAGCCACGGCAAAGTATGGGGGAGCGCGCTCAAGCACTACTGTAGATGAGCCACAGGGAGCGCTGTTCGATGCCCGTTCTCAGAAGTCAGTTCAGGCTTAGGGGGGCCCTTTGGGCCTTGACTATAATTCTCTAGCATAAGGATCACTCAACTTAGCCCTCGTGTTCCCTATTTTTGGTGTTGCACATCTTCGAAAGGATCATCTTCCGGGACATGTTACTCGGTTATTGTTGCCTGGCCTGTTGGAACCCTTTTACGGTCGGAGCCGCTTTCTGGGGCCACTCCTTCGATCAGTGACATTGCCACTTCGTATCTAGTTGAAGCCTACATTCACATATAAAAATCACGTGATTTCAGTTATTATACTTCTATCCGTATGTAGGCTAGTATATATTGGCTGTTTACTAAGGTTTTAAATAATTTCCCTGGTGCGTAGACGCGTTATTAGACACAGCCTTGGAAGAGACCGGTCACGGGCTGCGAAGGCGCGGCTCAAGACACTCATTGGACAGATGGAAGGATCTACAAGGGAATAAGGCTGAACCACGTGATATACCCTGTTGGCTCTGTCGGCCCTGTGGGCTCTGCCAGCAGAGCGCGCAGAGCGCATAGAGCGCACAGAGTATGAGCATTATATATACCCTCGTTTTCCTCCCTAAATAGCTTATACTCTCTTCGTAGCTAACTTATATTAACTATTGAATTTATAGTTCTTAGTGATAAGTGACTTCTCATACCTTGCGTTCTTCTTAATTAGTTCACACTATTAGGATTATTACTAGGAACCCTAACCTAGTTAGGCCCCGATAGGAACCTTAACACTTTAGCTACTACCCTTATTGTGGAGAACGACCTCTATAAGCAGCTAAGGAAGACCCGACCGATCTATCTCGCTCATTGACGAACTAGCACGACGCATAGCACGACTATCCCTTAACGACACTATATCTACTACTACTAGTACTCCGAGATTAATACTAAGTACCTTAAGAACGGTAACAACTATCGCCGCGCCAGCACTAGTGACTAAGGGAAAGATTAGCAACCTACCTAAGCCTTTTAACGGCGTGAAATCTAAACTTATACTCTTTATTCACTACACGAATTTATATATTCTAATGAACCTCACTAACTTCTAGAATAACTTATAGAAAATACTCTTCATAGAAAGTTACTTCGAAGGTAATGCCGAGGCTTAGCTTAGACCCTTCGTTAAGAACTATATTAAGAACGAAGCGGATGATAGAGAGAACGAGACTATTAATCTCTTCGCTACGTTTACGGAATTTAAGAAAATAGTGAAACTAATATTCGAGGCGAAAGATAAAGAAAAGAAAGCTTAAAAGAAAATAGTGAGCCTCCGATAAACTAGATCTATTTAAGAATATATAACTAAGTTTAGAACGCTAAATACGAAGCTTAGCTAGTAAGATAATATCACTATTTCTATCTTTCGAGAAGAATTAAAGCTAAAAATTAAGTGGGAACTTCGATATTTAGAGAAAAAACTACTAGAAAAATGAATAGCTACGGCTATTAAGGAAAATAACGATATTAAAGAATACTATTAGTATAAGCGTCCCAATATCACTCGAAAAATCTATACGATAAGGGCTTAATAAGCTAATACTTAGAAAAGGCGCGAACTCTATTACGGACTATAATCTATAAATCTAAACTAAGCGTAAAAAAGACGTAATAATAATAAAGAAAATAGAAAAGGAAAAACCGATCTTAGAAAAGGAAAAGAAACGACTTATTATAGTTACGGTAAGCTAAGTCATTACGCGAAAGACTATAAAGATAAGAAAAAGTAGATTATAGTTACCGAAAAGAAATCTAAAATTAAGGAAATAGCGACGACTACCTTTAAAGCTAATATAGTAAAAGGAGAAATAGTAGTAGTCGGAGAAAGTATTAATAGTGGGAAAGCGATATTAATAGCGATTATATCTACGCGTATATATATTCGAACTAAATATTAGGTAAGAAGGATATATTTAGACCTTTACTGTACTTTAATATTATTAGAATATAGCCATACTATATACGAACTAGAGAATCTTTCTTCTAAAATCGAAATAATCTTTAGTATGAAGGTCTACTAAAACGATGAATGCCCATAGAAAAAAAGTTACCTAAACTTTATTTATATCTACTAAGGAGGCGACCCGAACACCTTAAACGTTTATATATCGGAAGTAGATCCGAAAGTACTAAGAAAATATAATATAGCTAATTCGTAATATAACTCCGACTTAGACCTTAGTGAAGAACCGAAGACTTAATATGAGAAAGAACTAGAATCTCTTATATAAGAAGAATTAAAATAAATTCTTTAAGAAGTAGTAGAAAGAATTAGAGTAAGAACTTAATAAACTTAGAAATTAATGAGAAAAGTAGAGATAACCTTAGCAAAAGAAATCCGATTACGGGCCCTTATAGAAGACGATCTAAGAGAAATCGTAGCGATTATCTAAATATTTAAGAAAGAGATATAAGCTTAATTAACGATAGATCGAATACTAACTAAAGTAGAGATAGAGATATAAGCGGTCTTAAGAATCTATCGAGAACGAGAAATTAGAGTTCCTCGACTCGTGGAAACTCTACTTAATATTAGTATTTAAGAACTATTTTCTTATAGAATAGTTTACGTCTATTCTCTACGACTAATTTCTTATTTATATATATAGTACCTTAACTATCTATAGTTAGAGAAGCTAGATATAACTATCGTAAAAGTATAGTAGATCTATAAAGAATTAATAAAACGATATATAGCTTATAACTACGAAGTATTCGATTTAAAAAATAGAAAAATAAACTATCTTCACTAAAAAAAAAACTAAAACGGTGATAGAATTAAAGATATTTATATCACCGAAAATATACCTCTAGAAGGCGCTAACGATAGAAAGCTAACGGAGATAGCGCACGACTAGTTAGAACTAGAGAGAAAAGAAGAAACTAACGACTCGAGCTAAATATAGTTATAAGGTCTAACGCTAGATCTATATTTCTTAGAGATATATTAAAAGACTAAGAAGTTAGTATTCTAATCGACTCCGAATATACTAGGAACCTAGTATATACTAAAATAGCGGAGAAGCTACCGTAATAAAAGACTAAAAGACCGAGATCCGATATAATTATAGAATTCGACGGCACCATTATATTCGAACTTACGTATGAGTTACGATCGATACGATTAACGATTAACGAATATTAAGAAGAATTAAACCTCGATATTATGAACATAAAATATAATATAGTACTAAGTATATCTTAGTTAAAATACTATAATTCGATTATTAACTAAGTCGGAACCTAGATACGGTTCGATAATTACGATCACACCGCGAAACTCTAGGAGCCTAAGCTAAGCTTAGCTTAGAAACACACTAAAAAGATTATTTAGATGCGACTAGTACGCGTATTTACTAATACTATAACGGAATACTTACCGAAATACGAAAGACTAAAGTCTATATTCGAAAAGAAAGTAGAAATCGAGGCCCTACCGGAATATAAACTATAAGATTACGAAATACGACTTTAAGAAGAAAAATACTTTATATTTAGACTATTATACTCATTATCGGAAACCGAGTAAAAGATCTTAAGAAAGTACCTTAAAGAATATTTAGCGAAAGGCTATATTAGACTATTAGAGTTAGAAGTAGAATATTTTATTCTATTCGTCTTAAAGAAAGACGGAAAGCTTCGATTATATGTGGATTATCGGAAGCTAAACGACATTACTATTAAGAATGTCTATCCGTTACTAAGAATTAATAAGCTCTAAGACCGGCTTAAGAAAGCGTAATACTTCACAACACTAAATGTTCGAGACGCGTACTACCGTATACGTATAAAGAAAGACGAAGAATAGAAAATAGTCTTTAGAACTCGATACGGACTATTCGAGTACTGTATAATGTTATTCGGGCTCACTAACGTACTAGCGACGTTCTAAACACTTATTAACAACGCGTTAAGAAAATATTTAGACATTTTTTATATCGCTTACTTAGATAATATCTTAATTTACTCTAAGACCTACGAAGAATATATAGAATACGTTACGAAGGTGCTAAAGGCTCTTTAGAAATATTAACTACCGGTTAAACTTAAAAAGTGTGAATTCTATAAAGATAACGTTAAATTTCTAAGATATATAGTTACTAAAGAGAAACTTAAGATGGATTCTAACTATATTAAAAGCGTACTAGAATAGCTAGAACCGACTACACTAAAGGAACTATAATCGTTCTTAGAATTCGCTAATTTCTATCGAAAGTTCATACGGAATTATTCGCGAATTATCGCACCCCTAATAAATTTAATAAAGAAAGAAGTCGCGATCTTTACTTTAATAGAAGAAGCTAGGTAGATAATTAAGAAACTTAAGGAAGTCTTTATTAAGGCCCCGATTCTTACGATCTTCGACTCGGAATAATAGACTTTTCTTAAAATAGACGTATTAAACGGCGCGATAGCCGTAGTTCTAATATAAGAAGAATAGAATGAGAAAATTAGATTAGTTATCTACTTCTTAAGAAAAATAATAGAACTAGAGCTTCATTACGATATTTACGATAAAGAATTACTCGTAATAGTGAAAGCACTAAAACACTAGAGAGTATATTTAGAAGGACTAAAATACTTAGTAAAGATCTATTTAGATTATAAAAATCTCTTTTATTAAAATATAACTAAAGCACTCAATAGAAGATAAGTGCGATGGGCGGAAACTATAGCCCCGTATAATTTTAAGATCTACTACGTTAAAGATAAAGAAAACGATAGGGTAGATACTCTAAGCCGACGACTAGATTACGTAAAAGATATTCGGCTAACTTCGATGTCCCTTCTACGAACGGAAGGAGACTACATAATCTACGTATAACTAATGTTAGTAATAGTAAATATTAAAGGTTCGATCGAACGAGATAACTATAAATACGAACTAAAAATTAATATTAAAGAATATTATTTCGTAGACCGAGTATATAATGAAGTCGCACGACTTAGAGTAATGGAACATTACTACAACGACCCACTAATAGAACACTTAGAAGCCGATAAGATAATTAAGCTCATTACTAGGCACCACGACCTCTAGAAGTATATAAGAAAAGACATTTAGAAATTTATTAATCGATACGAAATATATATATAAACGAAATATATAAGATATAGATCTTACGGACTACTATAGCCCTTATAGACTCTAGAAGAAGTATAGACGTTGATTACATTCGACTTCATCACGAAACTACTAAAGTCTAAAGAATTCCTTATAGAAGTGACTTATAATAGTATACTCGTAGTATATAATAGATTAATAAAGTTTTTCTACTTTAGACTATACCTAGAGAAGTTAACGGTAGAAGAATTCGTCTACGAATTCCTACGAACCGTGTTTACTAACTACGAAATACTAAAAGAAATCATTATAGATAGAGATAAGCTCTTTATATCTAAGTTCTAGAAAGCACTAATGAAACTACTAACTACGAAGTATAAGCTATTTATATCGTTCTATTTATAGATCGATAAATAAATAGAAAGAACTAACTAAATATTAGAATAATACTTACGGATATATATAAATTATAGTTAAACTAATTAGATACGACTACTACTAGTAGTATAATTCTACTTTAATAATTATAAATTAATAATAGAAATAAGCCTATTCTTTATAAATTACGGATTCTATTTACGACTTAAGAAGACGATAGATAGAAGCCCGAACCCTAGAGCTCTAAGTATAGCTCTTACTATAAGAGAACTTCACGATTAACTTAAATTAGATCTAAGATTCCTCGTAGAAAGAATAGTAAAATACGTAAATAAGAAACGAATCGAGGGATCGCTCCTAGAGAAGAGAGACCTCGTCTATCTTTTACAAAAAAACATTAAAATAAAACGACTAAGTGAAAAACTAAACTATATAAAGCTAGAACTATTTAAGATTAAAGATAAGCTTAAGAAAGTTATATATCGACTAAAACTACCGAAAGATATACGTATACACAATATATTCTATAAAGTATTTCTTAAACTAATACTAAAGAACGCTAAACTAGTTAAGATATTATCGCTAAGTGAAGAATTAGCACTAGAGAAATATAATATTAAGAGAATTCTTAAAAGACGCGTTATGCGTAGTACCCCTCAGTATCTAATTAAATAGTTAGGGTACGACGAGTATAAAAACAGCTAAGAGCCGAAAGCTAACCTTTCGAAGGAACTTCTAAAGAAAATAAAGAAGAATCACCTTGGGTGGTTCCTAACGTTAGCAGAGCGTCTAGCTACCCATCGTCAAAAGTAAACTCGTGCTAAGCTATCGGCGGCTCGGGTTTATTAGAAATATAGCCCTTCTTTCGATTAAGAGCGTCTAACACCTAAGACTACCGGATCACTATATCGCTTTAGGTACGGATATACTCCTTAATCTACCGCTAATATCTTACTAACCGACGCTCTAGTTCGGCAGATTCACTCACGAACTTAGCGGCCTCTGCTCGTACCTAAGCCATTCGCTGAGCTAACCGTCGAGCCCGTTTAGCCAGCTCTTTACGTACCTCTTAGTAGCGATTCTCTAACTCTTTCTTCTTCTTCTCCTAGAACTAAAACTTATTCTCGGAGTATTAACCATTATATTTTATATTTTTCCGGGTATACTCGTTATAACGGAAATTACCTTTTAGAAGAAAGCAAAAAGATGACGACTTACTATAATTCGAGTAAGGAGCTATAGTGCGAGAACCTAAGCGTTTTATCTTCTCGACGAGGAGGCGACGTTCGGAAGCGCGTTAACGGGAGAGAACTTTTCGAAGACTAAAAGAGAGAAGGGAAGAGAAGGAAGAAGATATCTTTAGACCTAGATAAATTTAAGTTAAGTAGTGTTCCGCTTTTATATTATCGTTAAGATAAATCCTTAGGATAAGGATCTAACCGAAGAAAGAATAGTGTTAGATATAGCCTTAGAAGAGACCGGTCACGGGCTACGAAGGCGCGGCTTAAGACACTCATTAAATAGATAGAAGAATCTATAAGAGAATAAGGCTGAACCACGTGATATACCCTATTAGCTCTGTCGGCCCTGTGAGCTCTACCAGCAGAGCGCGCAGAGCGTATAGAGCGCACAGAGTATAAGCATTATATATACCCTCGTTTTCCCTCCTAGATAGCTTACACTCTCTTCGTAGCTAACTTATATTAACTATTGAACTTATAGTTCTTAGTGATAAGTGACTTCTTATACCTTACGTTCTTCCCAACCAGTTCACACTATTAGGATTATTATTAGGAACCCTAACCTAGTTAGGCCCCGGTAGAAACCTTAATACGCGTTTATTTACACTAGCTCATCGCTATATTATCTTTATTATTCTAGAAATGATTTTAGAGTTGAAAAGGCGACGCTATCGTAATATCTAATCATTATAAAGATTATTCTCTAAGAAGAGTTTCTGAATGGCTTAATTAAAACTCCAATATTCCTTTAACTAGGGAGTCCTTAAAGGTCGTTCTTTATTTAATGTTTAAGAGTCGCGTTTTTCTCTACTATCTTCGATATATCTTATTTTAAAGTATTAAGATCTCGCGCATTAGTTACTACGATAACTTAAGCTAGTATCTTATTAGACACAGCCTTAGAAGAGACCGGTTACGGGCTGCGAAGGCGCGGCTTAAGACACTTATTAGATAGATGGAAGGATCTATAAGGGAACAAGGCTGAACTACGTGATATGCCCTGTTAGCTCTGTCGGCCCTGTGGGCTCTGCTAGCAGGGCGCGCAGAGCGCACAGAGCGCACAGAGCATGAGCATTATATATACCCTCGTTTTCCCCCCCAGATAGCTTACACTCTCTTCGTAGCTAACTCATGTTAACTATTGGACTTATAGTTCTTAGTGATAAGTGACTTTTCATACCTTACGTTCTTCCTAACCAGTTCATACTATTAGGATTGTTACTAGGAACCCTAACCCAGTTAGGCCCCGGTAGGAATCTTAATATATCTCTTTTAAGCTTAATATTAGAGTCTCTTAAATTCAAAACTCTAATAAGTTCTATATTATTAATATATTATAGAATCGTTAATTATATTTAAGAATTTACTCTTGAAATATTTCCCACTTATTAGGAGGCTTAGGTCGTCATCTTCTTCGAGGCGTTCGAGCAGGGGCTTTGGCTGCAGCAGGGTCAATGGCGCGAGGACGGCCACCAGGGTTACGAGGCGTAGTGGTCTTTCTGAACAGATGATACTTTCTGCGGGCGTTTGTGACTGAGCGAATGGAGCAGGGGATTTCTTTAGCAATCTCTTCATTTGATGCCCCTCTGACGATCATTCGCCGCATAACCTCATGCTCGCCGACTGTGAGATGGAGCGCCATGCAAGGCTAAGATCGCAGGGGCCACCGTGGCGCTTGCTGATCATGGCGTTGAACGCTCCAAGGTTCCATGGGCCAGTCTTCCTCAAAACTTACTCAGGGATCGACGTACTCGATCACATGTTTTCGTGTTCGACGCTAGTACTAGACCTCGCTAGTGTGTTTCCTGCTCGCGTTCGTCCGCGAAATGAGTGCCATCCTCGGCCCCGGCGGCACCAGCTGGGCATTTAACATGTTCGTCAAAGTTTGCAGCACAACGATTCCAAGTCAGGGTCTCAGGATCAAGTCTTTGCACTTGTTTGGCCCTCCATAAACTCTACAGTATTCTCGCGACATAACGATGTGGCAAATTGTTTGAGGAAAGAAGCTTTCTGCACTTTTAACTGGAAGAGCCAACACGGTGCCGCTCTGTGAATCCAGGTCAGAATATAACATCACTTAACATCCCCACTGCGCCTCTTCACAGCAAAGTTATTAAACTTATAATTGATTGATTAGTGCTCCTTCCTGATTCGAATGACCGGCTTTGGCGAAGGTGAAAAGGAGGATTCTCCCAGATGGGCAGTCAATCGCAATGGTCGATGTCCTCACAGCCGAATGACCTGGTCGATGTTCTGGTGAAAGCCATTGGACTCTCTGTTTATTCCAGCTGATCCACGCATCTTGCACTCCCAGGTTTCACCCAAGCCATTCTGGCTTTTGTAGAAGATCAGATACGACGTCCCCACTCACGTTAATCATTCCACTATCAGAAGTTAGGTTCGAATTGTCATCCCATTCCAATAGTTTGGAACTGCCAACGTGTACTGTATTGGCATTCATTCCTCGTTACCCGAAATTTTGAAGCCTACGTCTCTACAAGAGCAATTATCACATGCTGCGGAAGTTGAGTTCATTCCAATGTGAGTCAAGATGTCCAGAGAATTGTACCGACATATCCTAGTCTGCGTCCTATCTCGATATTTCAGTCCAGCAGCCCGTCAAGCCATTCCTTTGTGACGCATTGGTAAATAGTTGTACCTCGCTCCTTCCGCGTTCAGATCCAGCTCGGCGCACCTGTCCTTGTCTTCTGTGATGTGGACAGCTGTGCGGGAAGCATAATGCCATGGGGCCATGGTAAAGGCTTCGATCTCTTCCATGTTCACCAGTTCACCAGTTCACCATACGCCCGTGCCATCCGCCTGGCAGGTGCCTCGTGGGTTGTGTAAAGCATCGCCAAGGAATCATATAGTGTTGCGCCGTATCTACCTATCTAGATATACTCCTACGATTCAGCGTTCCTCACTGGTCTCCGCGTCCACAGCTCAAGGGGGACCAGACCTTTTCCTGCCCAGGTGATTCCTTGTTTACTCCTTAAGCATACAGCATCAGGCTTCCGCTTCCTAGGCGATACCACATGGCTCGAGAGGACAGAGACGCATGTTGGGTGTACAAAGAGACAGGATGCTTACTATCCCACTCGTCCGGAGAACCTGAGCCGCTGCAATGGATAATTTAGGTGATGAGCCGTTATGAGTCGGAGTAGCGACATTCCTGCACTCGATAGTTTTCATCGTTTTGGCGATAAACTGAGCGACAACGAAACCGCCCTGCGAGGATATGATTCGTTTAGGAACCGGTGCTATTCGCGCCTTGCCTCGGATTTAGCAGGAAGCTGGAGGTATTTTGCTTCGGACGGATATGGATCCACTGGCTGATGTGAGCCATCCGTACGATCGGTGGGTCTTCTGAAATCCTGCGTTCACGTTAAGCTGGTCTGGGCCGATTATAAGGACCTAGTCCAGCAGCACCATCGACGTTTTGAGAATTATGACCTATTGAACATGTCAAGTCGGACTTATCGCATTATTTCGGGGGTTACTTGCATTCAGCCGATGCTTCAAGATAGTGAAAACTCTTAACATATCCAATCAAAATGAAGGAGCAAGAAATGAATGTTTGCTTGAAACCACACTATTCTCGTATGTCCGTGGTGAAAATCTACTATAAATACATTGCCAGTCTTCGATGTGTCCTTCACTCAAATTAGTCAATCTCACAGCTCTCGACTCGATCATGGCCTTCTCGCGCATCCCTTCCACGGTGGTAGACCCTGCGCCTCTCGGGCTGCCGATCACGTATAAGCATTCGGGCAAAACAGCAAGGAACCGATTCCTCAAAGCGGCTATGAGCGAACAGATCTCTTCGTGGGACTCAACGAATCTTTCAGCGCGTGGAATACCTTCTAAGGAGGTCATCAAAGTCTATCAAAGATGGGGAGAGGGAGGATTTGGGCATATACTAACAGGAAACATCATGGTAGCTTACGATCAGTTGGAATCACCCGGTAACCTTATTATTCCACCAGACGCGCTGTGTGAAGGGTGCAGATTTGAAGCATGGAAAGAATTGGCATCCGAGGCCAAAAAACAGGGTAGTCTCATTTCTGGTCAAGTGAGTCATCCGGGCCGACAAACCGACAGCAGGCTTCAAGCGAATCCAATATCCGCAAGCGACATCCAACTGCAAGGTGCAATGGGCAAGTCATTCGCAAAGCCAAGACCGGCGTCGCAAGAAGATATTGATGCAGTTATCGAAGCTTTTGTACATGCAGCTCAATATCTTCAAGCTGCCGGGTTTGATGGGATCCAGATTCATGCAGCTCACGGGTATCTCTTGGCACAATTCCTCTCAAAGACTACAAACAAACGAACGGATCAGTACGGAGGTGATTTAAGGAACAGGGCTCGCATCACTCTGCAGATAGCAGACGCAATCCGTAAAAAGGTGCCTGGATTCACACTGGGGATCAAAATCAACAGCGTCGAATTCCAGGACCAAGGATTCACTCCATCCGAGGCTGTTGAACTCTGTGCCTTACTGGAAGAGGCCAAGTTTGATTGGGTTGAGTTGAGTGGTGGTACGTATGAGGATCTCGGACCCCTCGAAGGCAAACGAGCAAGCACACAGAAGAGAGAGGGATTCTTTTTAGAATTTGCAGAGATGATGAAACTTCAAGACACGAAGATTTACATCACGGGAGGGCTTCGAACGGTACAAGGAATGGTTGCAGCATTGAGCACCGTGGATGGTGTTGGATTGGGACGGCCTGTTGCTCAAGAATTCAGCCTACCGAACGAAATCCTGCAGGGAAAGGTGACTGGAGCAATCGAGCAACAAGTAGACCAGTCCAGTTTTGGTTTGACCACGGTTGTTGCAGGCACACAGATTGGACAGGTCGGAAAAAATCAGCAACCTATCAACATGGGGATCAAAGAGAACGCAAGCATCTTCATGAAGAGCTTTGGAACTTTTATGGAGGAACTTGCCGAAGGTGTGTCGAAAAATGCTTTTTCTGGACTCTCTAACGTGTTGCAGATGCAAACACGATGAACAGAACAGGTTTTGTCAACTTAGAGGACTATACACCAAAACCTTTCGATTCGGGCGAAGTATAGGAGCAAAATATCGGCCTTTCCATCACGATACTGTTAGTATTTCTCTCGCTCTGAGTCCGGGTTCTAATTCAAAAGCATCATATAGATAGAAACTATAGTTGATGGTAGAATTTCAGCTTCTGACCGCGGAAGAACTCGGTCAATAAGGCCGATGGGAACGCTGTTAACATACCTTACAATGTAGTTGATTGTATCTCTCGGCGATTCATCAAGAGCAGCCACCAGTAGTAATAACCGGAGATGGACAAAGGATATTACACAACAGATTACAGCCTATCTGGCGAGGTATCTTCCAGTTGGGATTCGAGTGTGATCTGGTGAAGAACTTGGATGTCTGCGCTATGGTCACATCTTCTAGGGGAAATGCCCTCATATTGTTAACCAACTCGCCCACAGCAGTCTCGGTCGCCGCAGCGACAATTATGACGAGGGAGTAACAAGTTAGACATCTGTTATTGAAACTCCGATACCGACGTCTTCGGCAGCCAGGAGACAACATCCCAAGCAATATCTAGCTCTTCGCGCTTCGAAAACTTAGACCACGTGGTCAATAAATGATTATTTATACGAGCCACTACTCAGAGAATATGAGGTCTTCTTTTAATCCTCTCCCGACCTTGAATCGATGAGTCCTTTCCAGGTCTCCGATGGTGGGTGCTGTTTTTAACAGGCTGCCTGGATTGACATCAGCTACTTCCTCATGTGAAATCCGTAATCCCTGCTCATTCGACTCGGGAAGGTGAGTGCCGAAGAGAGCTGGCCATTATAGTAGAATCAATCTCGCTCTAACTTAGACGAACTTTACCATTTATAGAGACGCGCAAGCCATAGTGGATGTGAATGTGGGGTTGGTAAAGTTTTGAAGTGTTTTTGCAAGCCCAAAGGAAGTTTTGCAATCGACTGTAGGACTGGTCGAGCACTGTAGTTAAAATTGTGAAAGCATATTCCAAATTCTATATGTCTAGTGTTCGTGATATACCGTAGCAGGTAGAGAGGCTCTCTTCTGTCACACAAATTTAGCACAAGGAGGTGTAGCTGCGCGCATCGAGAAGGTGGAAAGTCAGAAGTGCCAAAAGACTGCATTGCTGCTTTACAGGCTAGCTGTAACATTGGCACGAAGCCGATTTCCAGACAATACAATGATGTCATTAGAACAAAGCGTTCGCCATACGCTAGAAAATTTGTATCATTTCCATTGAAAGATGAGCTCCACAGTTTCTTACCGTTACTGGCTAGAGATACGCCAGTGACAGCCCTTCGGCTGTGGTCCAGATTTCTTTTCCTGAATGTTTAAAGTGGAAGGCGGTTTTGTAATCGACTATATTATGCTGTGAAAGAAATAAAGTGTATTACAGTACAGTAACTCAAATTCAAGAGGGGAGTCTTAAGATGAACATGGCTTAGGATACCTTAGGGTTAAGCTAGGAATAAGAGTGCTGAATTCACGTAGATAGGAAGGGCCTATGTCGAGATTGAATGAGAGAATTCTTTAGGTCAATGAAATAATCTACTCTATATTAGTTATGTAAACTCGGTAGCTAGTAACATCCGCCATCCGAGGTTATACGTCACGGCTTTATATACTAACCTTAATACTAGCCGTATCCACGTCTTACTCAGAACTCGCGTTGAAATCGTCGTCAATCTACATCTATACTCTTCTCCACTCGAATACCGTCTACTAGAGTCGATCTAAAACGTATCTCATCTCTTTAAACGCCCGATTAACGCTTTTCTATCTCTAATATTTAGTGAGCTCCATAAGCAATTTTTCCCGCGGCTCACGGCATTCTTATATACCCAGGGAGCCCAGGGAGCTCACCGTCGCTCATACCTTTTATATCTAGGCTATGAGCCTCTATAGACTATCTATTTTTAGTAACTTTTATAATATATTTATTATATAATATTATTAAATTTAAAAAAGTCTTTTCTATTTCGGAAATAAGATTTACACTAAAAGCGAATAACTTACTAAGTCTTTAATTTAGTGAATATTAACGCTATTAAGCTAATGGTTTAAGATTTAGTACTATAATAAGACAAAGTGGCTGTGCTATATTATACTATGTAGGGCTAATAGAGTGATACAGTAGAATACAAAAAGTTTAAATACACCACGTAACGCAAGGATAATCTTATTCTAAGCTAAGCCTAATATAGTAGAGTCGTAGCGTCTTAGATTTTAGAACTACCTAATTAGGTAATACTAGTGACTCCTTTCACGCGTACAATAAGTTACGTTTTAGTATAAACAATAGTAATTCTTATAGTACTATTCTTCACTAATTCTATCTCGAGATACCATCTCGCCGTGAAATAGATCCTTAATTACGCTCTAAAATTTATGAGCTTCGCAGTCTAGGCTATTTCTATTAATCTATTATAACAAGGCAAAGTGGCTGTGCTGTGCTGAGCTGGTAGGGCGGTGATAAAGAGAAAAAGTTATCTAGTCACATATCAAACCTAAATAGGCTGGTAGAGAGGGGTTACGGAACAGTTTACAGTGCTGGCAGAGTACCATTCTTTACAGTTTGAGCAGAGTATCATGAATTCTATGGCTTTTTAGCGCCGTCTACCTAATTCCTGAGTGTTTTATTAATTCTGTCCTGTTCCTCGATGCTGCCGCTGTGCTAGGTGTTCGTAGCCCTAGCCGCTGCCCCTCTGGGTGGTGTTGGTGGTGGCGTTGTCTTGTCAGTATCAACCAGAAACGCGTTCTCGATTTCCGATCTGCTGGATAGGCCTCTGTGCGTTGTTGTACGTGCACGCCGAACCCTGAAGTGCTCTATTATAATAGATTTCTCTTTATAGTTATCACCTTTAGTTACTACTATTCTTGGGTCCTTAATAGTACGACGACCCTACGGCTATCGGGTCGCGAAGAGAGACGGACGACGAATTATAGGCTCAAGCTGTAGCTAACGGTTATGTAAGAGGTATATACGTTAAGTAAGCTTAAGTCCGTAACGTATAAAAGTACGTTCCTACGACCTTGAGTCGCTAGAACCGTACTCTAGATTATTATCTTCGGTAAGAGATTTAGACTATACGCTACCTTTCTTCGTTTAATTCCCCCTTAACGAGTTAGACTTCTTAATACGGATTTAAAGACTTGGTAAATTTACGCCGCATTCACCCTGACACTGACATTACCCCGCGCCGCTTTTAAACACTACTCACCTGTAGGAGCGCTTTCGTGCCACTCACTCACCTTCACTCATCTTCCTTTCCCTTTTCATTACCTCACCCGCATAACACCCTCTGCCACTCCTTCAAAATAGATTTCTAGTCCAGCACTAGGTGGGCTATCCTTCGTCGACGACATAATACAGTCTCTCTTCTTAGCGTCTTAGAATAGGGGCCGCCGTTGCGCCTTCCATTGCCCTCTGTTTGTCCTTTTAGGGATAGCTTACTTACCGCCGTAAACGCTAGAGAAGCTTCGAGCTTCAGCGGTGACTTAAGGCTACCAACGAGGCGTATATAAAGAGAAGCATGAGCTTCATAATCAAGGAAAGCATCACGACAAGACTAAGACAAGTTAAAATGTGTCTCTACATATATCGCTACAATCTGTAACTCCCACTTGTTTACTCCTACCCGATCCTAGTCTCCCTAGCCTAACGGCTATCTTCTCCGCGGTCTTCCCATCCTTAAAGAGTCTGTTACTTAAGGCGTACTGACTAGCTGTGTAGTTGGATACTCTTAGAATAAACGACTCCACTCTTTAGGTAGGCGCGACCGCTTCTAATGACGAGGAAGTACGAGAACATCATCTCCGACCTAACATAGAAGTACCTAACTTGGCTAGAGGGCCTTTTGTAGCTCTCCCTGCCACCGAGCTATGGTGTGCAGCTACATGCACGTCGAATTGCCCCTCTGGCCTCGGGTACTTTTAGGCGAGACAAATTGTTTGCCTCCAGGCCAGACCATTCATCGTGTGACTAAGTTGCCAACTTTACTTGGTGACAATTAAAGCCATTTCTCATCAGGCCAGGACCCGAGACGTTCGGCCAACGTCTTCTCGAAGATATCCGCGTGTACAGCACGCAAGGTCGCCCCTCGATGCTATTTGCCATATTAGAACACAATGAAGGGATGAAGTAAGGCTCGTCATTCGAACGCTGGAAAGAGATCAGATGTGCATAGAGAGATTTAGGGGAAACGTGAGCCCCCGGAAAGTTGATCGCCATGCTGGGGACAGAGTTCGCCCTTTGCACATATGACATTTTGGTAGTAGGGGAGCCAGAGCGATCCAATTTCGGAGGGCAAACTAACATTACTCGTCTTACTATTGGACCCGCAACACGTACATCATCACGAGACTACGACAGCTTTCTGCAGACGAGATGAATGATTGTCAAGTCGGTCAGCGATCCTTCAATTTGGGGTTCTGACGAAATAGAAGCGGTGTGCTCCGATAATCAAGAAGGTACATCGGTACAATATGGGGTGGAATCTGGGAGATCGATTGGAGGTTTCATGCTGCACTGCACGTCGGGCACGGCGGATCTTCACGATCTAGGTTGGTTTCTACTCTCTTTATCCTTTCATTTCGACTGTGACGGTCTGCTCCCTCCATGCGAATCTGGTTCTGTACATTTTCTTATTGAGACACTGGTTCCAAAACCATCAGCCCACCACCTGGGGCTGTACGCCCTAGAGCGTATAGTGGAAGCCCTCGATGCCATCGATGGCCGGTCCTCCCTCCTCTGCCTTTTTATTCTCACGATGGAAATAGAACACCAGCGCACTGGTCATAAGTATGCTGCAGCAGGCAAACGCAATGGACAGATAGAGGCCAAAGAGATACCTTGGTGCATCCTGGGTCCTGAAAATGAGTGCTCCGGCAATACCGCCGAATCCCGCAAACCCGCCTTGCAACGGCAGCGCGATCTGGCGCTTGCTTGATGAGGGGAGATTGTTGATGAGGAAGGCGATCACAGTAGGGATGGTGCAATTATTTCCGATCGTCATCAGAAAGACACCCACGAGTCTTGAGCCCAGGTTTGTGCCCCATCCAATAAGGACGATGCCAGCGATAACCAAGACCATGTGACCAACGATGAATGGCGATCGAATGTGGACACGGTCCGCCCACAGGCCTGTCCCGACGGAGCAGAAGACGGACAGAATCATGGGAGGGGTGACCAGGATCTGGCTGAGTGCTGTGCTGAATCCGAAACCCCTGAGGATCGATGGGAGGAAGAAGGACAATGAGTACGAGCCGGCGGTCGACCAGAAGAGCAGGAGAGCCAAAGCCCAGCATCTCCAGTCGCTCAGAGCAGCGAACAGTCGGTGCCTGTCCATTTTCTCCTCAACCTCGCCTCGGTCATGATGGAGACGTTCCTGGATATAACGTAGCTCATGAGGTTTCAACCACTTGGCGCTTTCGGGAAATTCGCTCACGTAGCGGTAGACGGGCAGTGCCAGGACAGCCGTGACGAGACCAGGGATGATGAAAATCCAACGCCATCCGCGAAGTCCCCCTACGCCTTCCATCAAGCTGAGGGCGTAGGAGATGATGCCCTGGAAGCCATTGAGAAACGCACCGCTCATGTACCAAATGGCGATCCGCTGGTGGGTTTCGTAGCGTTTGTACCAAGACGAAATGATGTAAGAGCAGGTTGGCTTAAGGGTGATCAGTCTCTGATTTCGTACAAGAATCACGTTCAGATGGAGCCAACTTACTTGAAATGCACCTTCGAAGGCACCAAGGAGCACTCTGACCGCGATGAGATCTTTCCAGTCATTGACGAAGCCACAGCACATGGCGAGGACACCCCAACAAAAGACAAAAAATGCGAGGTATTTCCTGACGCTGATCCGGCGAATGAGCATGTTGGATGGAACCTCGAGCAAGATATAAGTCGGGAACAGCATGAGAGAGACAATCGAGTATCGATTCCCCGTCAGCTCGAGATCTACCTCCATGCCGGCAACTTTGGCAGATCCAATATTGGTACGGTCGAGCAATGAGAAAGCGTAAAGAGTCGCAAGCCAGGCTACGATATGGAGATCAATACGACGCAGCAGTTTCTTGTCGTTTATAGCCGGGTATTCGCCGCCCAGCGAGTTCTCGTGGTAGGCGATGTCAGGTTTCTCATCCTCGAGTGCTGTGCTGTCGGAGATAGCCTCCGTTTTGGTCCCCGGGGTCACCATTGCGGCTTTCAGTATCGAGGGTCAAAGCGTCAAGGCGGGGAGCAGGTTCACAGACTTAAATCGGTTGTCGAAGCCTTCGAAGCATGAGCTCTAGGGTCTGAAGTCCGGGGTTCATGGAGGATTGATATTGATTGAATACTAGGGTCTGGGGTCCCCACATTGTCTGCGACCCACTTATGCCTCGGGGTCAACGGAGCCAATCGAGACGGCCCCCTTACCGCTCGGCCCGAGGTCTTACACTAGAATGGACGGGTTCGAGATCTCTCATTCCTGATCGCGTTAATTACGGTGCACCGTCCCCCCGGGATCACTCTAATGTGCATGAAAATGACAATCTCGGTCAAATTGTCGCTGGAGACGGCGTCGTCGTTCGGGAAGCTGGAAAGTCGAGACCATTAGGCCATGGAATGACACGATGCATAGCCCCTCTATTGGGGCTAGCATAACTGACTGCCAACCACCACACTTATGTGTCTAGACTCTACTACAACACGACAGATTCATGTATCCGCAAGTCTAGAGAGGCAATTACACAAGCTTACCGAGGCGCAAGTCAGAAAGCATTATCGCAGTGTCCCAGTGTGTGTTTCCAAGCATCGGACGGTTCTCTTTTCCTCACATCGAACTCATTCTACTTGGCTGCATCTCGGTGGAAAGTGACAGAGAGTTGTTCACGATGCTTTCAGCATTACAGAGTCCCCGTTTTAACAGTCTAAGTCAATCAGAGCCTCTAGTTCTATCTCTTCAGTTGGCAGCGTTCGCCGTTTAGTCTCATACGATACATGTCGGCCACTCGTCGATGCCAGTGTCCACTGAAACAGATGGCGCATCAAAGTTTAACCCTCGAGGAAGACCAATTTTGAATGTCAGGGTGATCGGTGCCGAACAAGTCCTTTGTTATCAGCAGTTTGGGAACCTTCAAAGTTGTCGTTTTGGGCAATTCGCGAACAACGCGTAGTAATGTCGGTAGTTTGTAAGAGGAGAGTTTGTCTCTGAGAAACGATCGAAGCTCTGGCAACGACAGGGAATCCGCACCCTGGATGTATGTTAGGGGTTTTAGTAGGTAGATGAATTTCCTTACCTCATTCAAGACGACTGCGGCCGCAATGCGTTGGCCAAACTCATCGTCGTCGACGCCGACAACGATCGCCTCAGCAATTATGGGATGTTCGAGGACCTGCCGCTCCACATCAAGCGCCGAGATCTTGTATCCGCCAGATTTAAGGACTGCTTGTTAGCTAAGTTGAGGTGCAAGGCGATTGCACATACTGTCGACCGACTTGCGTCCCTTAATGAAAAAGTTTTCACCATGCTTCTCGGCCACGTCACCAGTCTTGAAAAAACCATCGGCGGTTAATGACTTCTTGGTAGCTTCGATATCGTATATGTATCTATATCCGTCAATATACGCCTCGACAAAGATCTCCCAGGTCAACAAACTTGGAGAAAAGGAATGGGGACCGGATGAAGATCTCGCCCTCGTCTCCCTGTTCAAGATATGATTCTATACCCGGATTTGTTGTGCCCACAGAGCCCTGAATATTTCCGTCAGCGTTCCTCCAGGAGATCTTGCGTTCAAACTCACTGTCACAACAGGAACTCCAGGACTGTGGGCGAAAGGATTCCCAAACTCTGTACCACCATATCTCTCCGCGATTTGCCGGCCTCTGCATAGTGCCGCCCATTTAGATGCAATGGACGCGGGCAAAGCGGCCGAGCCACAGTGGAATTGCTCAATATTTGAAACTGCCGTCTGATACAGCTCTCTCTCAACCGCGTCAATGCCTGGTGACCACTTCTCCCAATGTTGCAGGAGACGGACGTAGATGGTTGGGACGGCGGAAAACAGATTGATGCCTCCCAACTTGATCCGTTCCCAGATCTTGACGGCGTCAAACTTGGGCTGAGTGAACTCCACGCAGCCTCCACCGACTAGAACAGGAAGGATGTTGACCAGCAATCCCGTGGCGTGGTGCGTAGGCAGTAAGTTCAAACCCACGTATCCTGGTCCCATATTCTGCCTCCAACATTGCAAGCTTGAAATCGCAAACAAGTTATACCGTCGCAAGGCAACCCCTTTAGGAGGACCAGTAGACCCCGAGGTGAAGATAATCAACCCGGGCTTGTTCGGATCTGGAGTCTTGGATGATGAGAATGTCAGTGTGCTTGGAGTTACCGGCGTGTTATCGACCATGTCATCCAGAGTTACCACAACGTAATCCTCTTCATTTTTCTTGGCTGGCGACCCAGACTGTGCTATGCTGGAGTACTCTCTAGAGCAGATCGTGGCCGAGGCTCTAGATGTGCGCAACACATGGCTGAGTTCTTTTTGGGTGATATGAATACCTGTCTGGTCGTCAGTCATCCGAGTCCAAAACGGCCATTTTGTTCGCATATACTTGTAGGGACTGCAATGCCACCCAGTGCTAAAACCGCCAGGAATATGACGACGAACTCGTAGCCACGTGCAATCAACACGAAAGAGGCTTCCCGCTCGTCGTATATCGTGTCGAATGCCTTCAGAGAGATTGCGGTCTGTATTCGATTTCGAGCGGCGACCACATCACTCAACAGTTGCCGATAGTTCACGTCAATGCCACGGAAAGCATCTCTAACGGCAGACGTGTTGCTGTAGAATGCCAGAAAATGAAGCCTGTGAAAAAGGAGATCATGCGGCAGCACCAGCGGGCCTTCATGGCGAGTGGTCAGGTCAGTGCGATCAAATGTCGCGGGATCAAGTGATTGAAGTGCCATGTGAATGGACTGTCAGCTACCTTTCACCGCTTGAGCGCTCGAGGAGGCTGAAGTTCTTCTAAATCTCTTGTGCGCTATTACATCCATTGCGAAGTCGACGGATCTACGGACCAGACCAAGGGTTTTGAGCTCGAGGCCTTTCCCAGACAGGGTTTGGATGCCGAGCAGACCAAGGCCCGCGCAGGTGCCGTCAAATTCCCGGCAACGTGCATCTATCTTTTCGTCAAATCAATTTCACGCGTTCCCCTGTACACCGCTCCAGGTCTGTGTGTTGTGGTGGTGATTATTTTAATCACGCATTTATCATTTGCTACCATTTCAAGAAGCTGCCAACAATATAGAATCCTGACCATTGAAGGGAATATTGGCCATCTACTGTTGATTACGCTTGCGATTATGGAGCTGAGCAGCGCACTTTCGATTGAATATAGCATTGATCCCAGACGTTAACCCGGCAGACTAGACTTTGCCGTCAAACGTGCACAAACCCTTGCTTCAATCAACTCGAGAGTCACGCATGCTCTTTCGTTAGACCAGCCACATCGAACACAACTTTATGGACTTTCCTGGCGCCAAAATCCTCGTAAGCTTGTGCCGCATCTTCGAGAGACATCTTCACTGAACACAAAAATGCAAGCTTGTCTTGCTGTTTCACGAGAATATTCAGTGCGTCATCAAAAACGCTCCGGACTGGACATCTGCCGAATCCCATTTTCACGCCTTTGCCGTACAGAGTCAGCCCCCGCAAGGGAATAGTATCCGTGTGTACTCCCACGGAACTGAGCGTCCCGTACGGTCTGACCAATTCTAGCCCAAGCATCAAAGCGTCAGTATGTCCGACAACCTCCATGACAGCATCAGCACCTCGGCCTTCAGTGACGGACTTGATCTTTTCGACGGGATCTTCGTTGAGGTTGAGTGGGATAGCCCCGACTTTCGCGGCTTCCGCAAGGCGATCAGGCACCGAGTCGATGGCGTAAACATGTTTGACCATCGTGAGGGCGGTTGCGATCGCACATATCCCGACTGGGCCACATCCAATGACAACGGCAGTCATCTCATTGCGACGGCTCAAAGGGAGGTCCTTCACGAACCGTGAGGCGGCAAAATATCCAGTCGGCATGATATCGGCCATCAACACAAGCATCTGCTCGGGAATTGCTGAGAACATTAGAGCACCACCTCCACACTGGCTAAGCTCTCACTTACTGTCAGGGGCTTTAACCACACTTGTATCCGCTAGAGGCACTCTCACGAACTCTGCTTGACCACCCTCGAGCTGACCAGGCAGGCCGAGCATCAGACCTTTCGTACAGCGACCTAACTCTCCCAATTGACAATAGTAGCACGATGAGCATGCTGTGCAGAACGGGACAACAACTTTGTCTCCGACCTGTAGGTGCTTCACGTCAGAGCCCTTTTCCTCCACCGTTCCAACAACTTCGTGACCGATCACGAACTCCGATACCACATCGAGACGGCCATGATACCAATGAAGATCAGAGCCCTAAATAGAGATGTCAGGTAGCGGTTGCCAGATCTGTAGATAGCTTTGACGTACGCAGAGACCTGAGGATGTCACTTTTATGATCACATCCGTATCTTCTTGCAGGCTCGGACGTGGCCGGTCTTCGACGGCAACCTAAATCGAGCTCGCCCTGAGATTCCGGCTTCGAAATCAACCATGGAGGCCACCTTACCCTGTGAGCTCCTTTTAAAACAACGGCGCGCATTGTCTTGGTTGCCATGGCTGGGTTCGAAAGTGTTGAGGTCTGCGAGAATCCGATTCCTTCAGAGGCCGAATGTGAAGCGGCTGCGAATATTGTGAAGGTATCCAGGTTGTGTCCTGAAGAAAAATGGTGATTTGAGCAATGTTCAAGCGACTCTGGAGTTGATATTCGACCTAAATTGCGACACTCGCGAGTCATACAAGCTACGGTAGCATCGATCATGGGGCACTGGGCTACCTCTTGCTGAAAAGATACTAGTATTGCATGGTCCGCGTAAACATGACCTCCCCAGTAAACCAACTATGCCCGCTCGCGCCGAGGCACAAACCACGTGGTTGACCAGCCCGCCAGGGCGATTCTATTACTTGATCGCCCGAAGAATGAGGGTTAGGCTGGCGGTATTTGGGTGAAGAGAACTTTTAGGATCAACATAAAGGGGCTCTTTTAGCTGTGATGCCGAGGGTCTATAGGAGATCCAGAATCTACGACCAAACCACCAGGTGCAGCCCGGCCCGAGGGCAGATGCAGCAGCCACCGTGTCGGTTGGCGACGTTATTGTCATGGCCGAATTAACTATCTCTTGCAAGACTAACGTGTCGGGGGCGGACCTCGGGTTTGAAGATCAACATTTACGGTTTTCATCTCTCTGTCCAGCCTTATGGGGTATTGAAATTGGGTCAGAAAGCGCGAGTAACTCCGCACTTTCACGACTCAGTCAAAACTGCCCATGTGCATTGTCAAAGTACGTTTTTGTGGACAGAAAACTTGCGATTATGAGGAATATCGACCTCCAGGACGGACAAGGCGGGCAGGTGGTAACATCCTTCCTACCAAGATCCCACAATAAGGACCAGACACTACCGGGCACCGTCCCTGCGGTAGAGGATGTGACCATCACAGATCAGTTGTTTGGTGCTAAACGGGATCTGAGAGTGATTGTGATCGGGGCTGGCGCATCTGGGCTCAATTTCTTCAAGAGGGCCGAAGAGCAGGCAGAAAACCTGGACATCGTGTGCTACGAAAAGAATGCCGATATTGGGGGCACTTGGCTGGAGAACCGTTATCCCGGTTGTGCTTGTGAGTCTGCAGAAGGTGTCATTACTTGATTCACTACTAATCGTTCGGAAAGGTGACATACCTTCCGTCGTCTACCAGTTCCCGTGGAGACCTGCTCGCTGGTCGCAATTCTGGTCCTATTCAGAGGAGATTTGGGGTTATCTCAAATTGGTAGAACAAGAGAACCGATTCATCGAAAAGTACGTCGAACTACAGCACCAGGTCGAGGCATTGTCGTGGAGTGATAAGAATGCGAAATGGACAGTGAGCGTTCATGATGTCCAACGTGATCTCCGATTCGAAGACCACGCTGATGTGGTTATCAATTGCACTGGAGTGCTAAGTAACTGGAAGTGGCCTGCCATCCCAGGGCTGCAGACGTTTCGGGGGACTCTACTCCATTCTGCCGCCTGGGACTCTTCGGTCAGCCTGAAGGGGAAGCGTGTCGCTCTCGTTGGTGCTGGTAGCAGCGCCGTGCAGATCTTACCGAGCATCTACGAAGACGTCGACAAAATCTACACATGGGTTCGCAGCAAAATCTGGATAACCGGAAATTTCAGCCAGACTTTTACGCGAGCCGACGGGTCTAACTATCAATATACGGACGAACAGCAGAAAATCTTTGATGACTCTAGTCATGACGAATATCTGGCGTACCGCAAGATGGTCGAGGAGCCATTCAACCGGCGCTTCGAGTTCATTGTCAACGGCAGCGAGGCGCAACAGAATACGTTTGATTATTGCAACGAACACATGAGGTCCAGCCTCCAAACAAGACCTGACCTCATCGAGAAGATTGTGCCCACCGACTTTTATGTTGGTTGCAGAAGGCCCACTCCCGGCTATGGATATCTTCAAAGCCTCTGCGCGTCGAAAACCACCACGTATACGGACAGCTTGAAGACCATCACCGAAAAAGGTTTCATTGACCCCGAAGGCAATGAGCAAGAAGTCGACGTTATCATCTGTGCTACCGGATTCGACACATCCTTCAAACCCCGGGTCCCACTTCTCGTCAATGGGGTGGACATGCGCCAGAAATGGGCCCAAGACCAGCATCCGCCGTCATACCTCAGTGTTGCTTTGGGAGGGGTGCCGAACTATCTGATATCTGGGGGTGCATACTTCCCTGTCGCCCACGGATCATTCTTTCCTCTCATCGACTCTTTCTGCAAATATGCCCTCAAGCTCATTGAGAAAATACAGGTCGACAACATTGCATGGGTGGCACCCAATGAAATGAAGACGAAGCAATTTCTGCGGCACGCCAACACCTTCCTTAAGCGAACGGCCTGGAATGGACCTTGCTCGTCATGGTTTAAGGGTGGGACTGTGGACGGTCAACCTGCGCTGTACCCCGGGTCACGGCTGAGCTTCATGAAGCTCGTCGAGAATGTCCGGTTCGAGGACTACGACATCGAGTACCTGGATCGAGAGAATCCTTTCGCTTTCCTCCGAAAGGGAAAGCATGTATGTGAGGAAGATGGAAGCGATGTCACGTGGTATTTGGGGTCGACCAGCGACCAGACCTTGAAAGATACCCTGCGAGAGCGAATGACGGCGCCAGAATCAGCGTGATTGGCACTGGTCTCGTCCGAAGGCCCCACAGGCTTGAGCATCCACTACTACGCAGAGGCCGGGCCTCACTTGACTACGAAATCGGAAGCGCTATTTTTGAGATGCTTATCCATAGGAATATTCATAGACTGTATACAAACCCATTCTCCAAACCGACGTAACAGTGTAAGAAGCCACACGCGACGAGGCGATTGCAGAGAATCTCCATAGAGCCAGAGAAGTCCGAATCTGCCAATCACCTGCCGCCGAGAAATTGTAGGTACAACCCCTTGGATAGTAAGCCGTAGCGAAACGGATCTTCTTGCCGAGTCTCGATGCGGGAAAGAACCTATAAGTCAGCAACGGGTTGAGTGCTAGTGCTCCCGAGGTAATGTTCAAGGCTGGTGGGACGACGAGGGACCCATTTAAGAGAGTGACCGGCATTCATGTCCCATCAGAAGGAGGCGGATATTATCTTGAAAACACAGCGTTTTGGCAAGTTCTCTGGCACCAGGTCAACCACAGTTCAGTAATCAGGTCACATCAAGCATCGAATTTGCACCATGGCCTCAGTAGAGGGCACAGGTTTCGACCTGTCTGAGAACTTCTATAATGTGATCAACGGGGAAAAGCGATCGAGCTCGCGAAAAAGTCATGGCACGAATCCATCCACCATGGAACAACTCCCAGAGGTCCCGATTGCATCCTCTCAAGATCTGGACGAGGCTGTCCGTGGTTCCAGGGCGGCATTTGCTGAATGGTCTGAAGTTCCGGTCGAGAAAAGAAAGGCATTAGTGAATGCGTTTGCCGATGCTTTGGAGGCACACTCTGAACAATTTGCTCGTTTGCTGACGCTCGAGCAAGGAAAACCGGTCAGTAGGGTCGTACCTGAGCCGTCACAATGTTTGCTGACAGGACCAGCTCTCCCTCGCCCAGGGAGAGATCAAGATAGGCGTCCTGCGAGTGCGAGAACTGTGCAACTTGGACTTGCCGGAGATGACCAGGCTCGAAGATGAGCGACGGAGAGCTATCTTGTCATATACCCCTCTTGGAATTTGTGCTTTGATTGTCCCTTGGAATTTCCCCATTTCCTTGGGCACTCAAAAAATAGCTTCAGCATTGGTGACTGGAAACACGGTCATCTTGAAGCCGTCCCCGTTTACCCCATACTGTGGCTTGAAGTTGGGCGAACTGGCTCAGCAGTTCTTCCCGCCCGGTGTTTTCCAGGTTCTCAACGGCGATGATGAACTGGGTCCTTGGATCACAGCTCACCCTGGGATTGATAAGATCAGTTTCACAGGATCAATTGCGACGGGAAAGAGGGTCATGCAGAATGCGAGTCGGACACTGAAGCGCGTGACGTTGGAGTTGTCAGTTTGGGCCCGGAGCTAGAAACGTCCCTGGACATTACTGACTGCTACAGAGGTGGCAATGACCCTTGCATTATCTGCGACGATGTCAACATTGAGGAAACGGTGGCCAAGGTAAGTACATCCAGATGCACGAGTTCTGCTGGCCAAAGTCTACCCTCCATGCCCTAATTCTGACGACGTTAGGTGGCTACTATGTCCTTCCTGAATTCGGGCCAGGTTTGTATTGCGGTCAAGCGAATTTATGTTCAAGAAAATATTTACGATCAATTCCTCGCCGCGTTCGTGGATCGTGTCAAGACTCTCCAGCTTGGGGATGGGTTCGAAGATGGAGTTTTCGTCGGGCCCCTCCAGAACAAGCAACAATACGAAATAGCACAAAGGCTTCTCTCAGATATTGAAAGCCAGAATCTGAAAGTTGCCCTGGGTGGTTCCGCCGTCAGCACCAGACCTGGCCTTTTCATCTCTCCGACGGTGGTGGATCGGCCGCCCGACACATCTGATCTGGTGACAGAAGAGCCTTTTGGTAAGCGTTCTGGTCATGCACAGGACAGTTCAACGCGGACAAGCACTGATATTTCTAAGCACCGATTGTACCCTTACTCTCCTGGAAGAATGAAGAGGAGGTTATCTCCCGAGCCAATGAGACTAACACAGGCCTCGGAGGCTCTGTCTGGTCCAAAGACATTGCCCGGGCCACGAGAATTGCGCGAAAATTACAAGTTGGAACGGCTTGGATTAACGAGCATGGGGCCCTCGACCCTCGTGTGCCATTCTCAGGCTTGAAGGAGAGTGGGTACGGAACAGAGTTAGGTATCGAAGGACTCAAAGCGTTCTGTAACAGCAAGGTGATTTTCGTTCCAAAGTAAAGGATTGGATGATCTGAAAAAAGCCTGGGAGCTCAGATAAGGGCTCCTGAGCTTGCTTGCCCTGACATTCAGGACGACGAGTTAAACATTGGGAGTCTTCAGTCTGCTCATCTCCAGCAATGAATTTGAAGTAGTAGAGTTCAGAACACCTTCATTCATGGTAACATCCTCAATTTTCAGAAAACTCTCAGAAAATCCTAGCTCTCTAAGCAGTCAGAAAGGCACCATCCGGGTGGACTTGTGCTATCTCCGCCGGACGGACGCCGTCAAGCCCTCGGCAATCGGTCGGATCAGGGTGACAGGTGACTATGGATGCCTGTATGACCATCTCGTGAAGTCGAGGCGCCTTCGCAGGTCAAACCTTATAAAGAGGCGTATCGCCGCGGTGTGTCACATGTGTTTGTCCTCGAGTCATTTCGTACCAAAACATGTCCTATCAGAAATCGTGGCTGGATTTGGAAGAGGCCTCGGGTGGTCGTTCCACGATTACCGGGACTCCAGCCGAAATCAAGGCGAGGAGTTTGGTGTTGAAGGCGTACCTAGAGCGCTCGATCCCCAAGCGAGCCGATGCTGTCAGGATAACGCATGGTGAGGTGGAAGGTGTCGGATATAGAATGTACCGACCTGCAGAAACAGAAAGGCCCACGAAGCCTCTACCCGTCGGAATCTGGGCACATGGTGGCGGCTGGATGACCGGCGACCTCGACAACGACGATCGCTTCTGTCGTATCGTTGCAGAGAATATCCCTTCGGTTGTCATCAGCGTTGACTATTGTTTGACGCCGGACTATCCCATGCCTCCTCAGCTCAACGACTGCTTGAAAGTCTACAGATGGGTACCGTGCGCCGCTCCTCGCAAGACCTATGGTATCTGACTCCTCGTCCAGGCTTATAGAAATGTGGGTACCTACGGAGGCGATGCTAATTGCTTTTACACCATCGGAGGATCAGCCGGGGCAGGTCTAGCTTTGCAGATGGCGAACAAGATCATAGATGATCCGGAGCTGCAGGCAAGTCTCGAAGGGGTCGCCGCCAGTAATCCGATCACGGCACACTTTGACAACGTGCCTGGGCAGTACCGATCCAGATACACTTCATACCAGGAGAATGAAAAGGGGACACCCATCCTTGACAAAGGATCGATGAAAATCTTCTACGAGCACGCCAAAGTCGACCCCCATGATTCGGACGTGTTTACCATCCTGGCAGAAGAGAATCACAAGCACTTCCCACCGACATACTTTGTCTCTTGTCAGTACGATCCTCTCCGTGATGATGCGACAATCACGGAACTGGCTCTCTGCAAGGCTGGTGTACCGACTCGACATGACTACTACGAAGGCATGCCTCATTTTTTCTGGTGAGTGGGCTTGCCTCTATTCGAGCACACATTTCCACACAGCTGACACTTGTCACAGGGCTTCCCCGGGTATTCCAGAAACAGAAGACTACACCCGAAATCTTCTTAATGGCATCCGGTGGTTCCTGTCCAAACATGAAGCGGCTGGAGCGGAAGGGTGGTAAGCACCACCCAGGTAGCCTCAGACGCTCATTTAGTCGTCCGCCGCTGTATTACCACAAGAAATGTGCCTGGAAACACTAAATCGCCGACTCATTTCGAGAGAACGCCGACTTACAAGGTTCAATGGTCTACGGCGAAAACTTTTCTCTTGTCTCAGTCCTCAGATCCGATATCGGGGCTACGCCCTGATTGACTAGGCTATGAGCTAAAGCGCCGGCCAATCACAAAATTTAAAGAATGTTGCGATAAACGAGTCCAAGGCTCGATACGTAAAAATAACTTATAGTATATATAGTATTAAGTTATTAAGATATAATTGTTACGGGTGCCAAGACGCCAAGGCACTAAAAAGTATATGTGTACAGCACGAGGTTACAGACCACCCCTTTGAAGCTCTTTAGCTTCGAAGTCGCTGTCGCACTGCGCCTATAGATAGGCAATATACTTCTTAGATAGCTCGCTGCCAAGCCATCCCTGACATTACGCATTTCACAAGGACGCGAACGCGTTTCTACCCTAAAACTACGTATTGGAGCTTAGACCCTTCTCGCGAAGGCGTTTTGCTTCGTAAAATAATGGGCCCTGCTCACTTATGGCAACTGAGCCAATGGGTCTGAGAACTGAGACAAGCTTTTCTCATGAACTTCGGCGATTGAGGACGTATCATATGTTGTCGATCGAGCAACGAAACAAGGTCCCGCTTTCGGGACAACTTCTTTTGTTCGAATCTGTCATTAGTAGCTTTAGCCTGATTGACTATGAGTCTTTCGACTCTTCCAAGACATAAGCTGCATAAAAGCCACTCAGTGCTGGAAGGAATCGACTCTTTGGTCGACTCCTTAAGGGTCTAAATAGCCGTCTCTCATTGGCTGTCTTTTGCCGGAACATGATTATTCCGCTTAGTAGATGTATTAAGGTTAACAACTAGTAACATCAATATGTCGAGGATTATAGTAATAGTCTACCCTAATTTAGACTATCTACTATAGTATAGCATTAGGAATCAATAATGAAAGGTGTGTCCCGCCAGCACTCAAGAATCGACTCCCCTTGGGTCCGATGCCCCCAGGAAATCGCTTGACAAGGCATCGAGTCTTACCAGCACTGCAGTCACCTGCCTGAAGCATGCCATACATGTGCCGAAGACTTATCTATTGCCGCCGAACAGCCATCGACTCTCCCGGACCGAGGCTTCCCAGCAGCCCTCACCAATCCTGTGAGACGCAACCCATGCAAGCCTCTCCGAGGCTGTCTTCTGCGACTGCACGGCCTTCTATCCTGCGTTGGACAATTAGAAATTTAGAATAATACCCAATTCACCAACGCGAGCGCAATCCGTCAGACAGAGGGTCGCAACAATGTCTGTCACCGTCAAGTATCGAGGACGGATCGCCATCATCACGTTGAATGTCCCGGCGAAGCTCAACGCCCTGACATCGGAAGGGTACTTCCTCCTCGCAGACTGCATGCGTAAAGTTGCCAACGACCCAGAAATCGTAGTTACAGCGTTGACCGGCCGTGGCCGACTGTTCTCGGCGTAAGTATTATGAGATCTTCAAGCACCTAGTAGCACCAGTCCGCTCCGGATTTGATGCTGCTGCCCCGAAGTGCGGCGACAAGAAGTCTATTGACAGAAGTTCAGTGGCGCAGATATTCAACGGACAGGGAATAGAAACACCGATGGCCAGCCTTCCACGCCACCGATACAACAAGAAGCACCACCCATGCAGAGTGCACCATTTCGCCAAACACAGCTGCGGAACCTCGCGCACATCATCGAAGTGACTGAGGCATTCTATACACACCCAAAGCTGCTTGTTACTGCTTTGAATGGTCCGTGCGTTGGCCTTTCAGCCGCCCTGGTCGCATACTCGGACTTCATATACGCCATGCCCCACGTCTACCTCTTCTGTCCCTTTACCAGTCTCGGTATTACCGCGGAAGGTGGCTCAACAGCCCTGTTCAGTCGGCGCATGGGCTTCAAATTCGCCGCTGAGGCACTGCTCATGTCGAAACGCATCCAGTGCGAGGAGCTGGTTCGATGTGGATTCATCAACGAGGTCTTCGACACTGGAAAAGACGCGGACCAATTTCTTGACAGAGTGCTTGTGGAAGTTGAGACGCGCCTGTTCTCAAAGCTCAATCCTTCCAGCATGCTACATGTGAAAGCTTTGATGAGGAAGCCAGAGATACCCCTATTTGCATCACAAACGGTTGAAGAGACCTTGGGAGTCGTTGATAGTCTCGCAAGGGCCGCGAAAACGGCAGACCGCGTGAAAGAGGGCAAGAAGGGTGCTCGGTTATGAGCATGACAGCCTGTTACCGGACCAATGCAGAGGCGTTACATGGGAGCCAGATGCAAGGTGGTGCAGAATCATGCTTGGTTGAGCATTGTCTGTTATGAGCATCACTGGCGAGATCTCTCCAGTCTGTGTGGTGACAATAAGCGGAATAAGTACGCTCAAGAGCATCTCATCCTGGTTATTATTGGGGATCAGCTCGAAATGGTCCGAGAAATCACTTCGAAGTGGTATACGCGGACTCGGGAGCACCCTTCGCGTAGGCCAGATTTTGGAGCCGAATAATGGAGGAATGTAGGCTTAGTCCAGGCAATGGCACAATAGTCTGTCCCATTCCTCTCGAATTATCTGTCGCTTTGTCGTCAGCCTTGCTGGACAGGCCATGACCAAGATGCTCTGACGGTAGTCGATATCGATCTACCATGGCTAATGTCGCATTCATCAAAGCGTGGAAGAAGCCGGCAGGGTCATGGAGGCTCGACAGAGTGCGCGTAACTCGGGAGCACATGGCTAGCTTCTCCAGCATGAGAGGATCATAGTTGGATGTCGTTTTCAGGTGGACGTAGAAGATGGTCATGGGGATCATCACGCAGCAGAGACTAGCTGCCCATTAGTTGGGTCACAATGTGGGAAACATCTTCGGATGTAGCAGATTGGAGCGCGTACCTTCCTGGAGGGAGAAAGGCGCAGAGAGCATGAGCCTCTAGGCTTTCCAAGATAGCGACAGTTGCAGCCACGGACTCACGAAGCGCCATGCGAGAGGCCTCGCGAAGTCTCATTGCCCACGAAGTAAGACCATCCTTATCCACAATCAAGGTGGCTTGGTATAATTCCGACCTAAAATACCTGTGTAAAAGTCAACAACCGCACCAAGAGACGTATATCGTGAAAGACAGGGAGCACTGAGGTGGCGGTTAACGTACTCGTAGGAGAGCATCGTGTAAGCATGTGCTATCTTGAAGGCTTTGAAGTCTGTCGAAGAGGATGAGTCGGGTGGCTCATAATCCAGTAGCTGTCTGTTGTCCTGCCTCCACTCATCTATTTTGAGCTCGACGTTTTCAACAGATAAATACTCGGGTGTAGATGGCGCAGGCTGGCTGTGCGTTTGGTTTGGAGTGTATAGTGCGGTCCGGTACACCAGCAACTTGCCAAGTTCAGCCGCGCGCATCTGAAGTTGGAAGATGGCCACGAACAGTCGATAGGTTTGTTGCTTGGTCTCCTTGCTGAGGTACCACGAAAAACTGCAGTCTTCCTGGAAATCGTCCACGGAGATCTTGGGGCAGAAGGGGAGTGACGAGTCGAACATTTCTGGCCTACTCGTTTTCTTGAGAGCGATCAGTAAACAGATAGCCCGAGACAGAAAACAAATGCACGCTCGCTTCCAGGCGAGCTGATCTGGATTGGAAGGAGTCGAACTCTGTTGAAAAGCATCGTTTTCGACCAGGAGGTCGTAAGCGGTTGTCACATAGCGTTCATTCTCGTAGTAACGATTTTCATAAGATCGATAGGTGCTTAGAAGCAAGCATATCTGCACCCTTCTCAACGGGTCATCTTCGCATCCAAGCTTTAATAGTAGCTTCCGGGCAGTCAGTGTTAGGCCAGATGAATGTGTGGTTTTCCTACTCACGGCGGCTCTGGAGTAAAACTCGCACGTTGCGGCAAAGGTGGTGTTGTACCCAGCCACTCTCTTCCCCTCGGCTGCTAAATACTGATGGATTGTCAGGTTTGCGGCTCCCAAGGTGATTCTCACAATACTTACTGGGGTGGTGACGAAAAGAACGGCATACAAGAGTGCCAAACTGATAGGCTTGGGATCTTCTTCAGTGAGGAGTTGATGAAATTCGCGTTCGTTGAGAACCGGGAGCCTGGCTTGCATGTGTGTGAAGTATAGCATAATCGAGGTTTGAATCTCGTCAGCGCTAGGGAGGACGAAAGCTCTCACTCGCACCAGCTTCGTGTGCCTACTATCATCCTTTGCATAGGACAGCGACCAGTCTCGAAGCCATAGATAGGGTGACTTGAAATGGCACGCAGTGTCCACCGGTGACGATGTCGTGACACAAGCACTGCTGGAAAAGTCGCCGTCATTGTTTGGCACGTGTTGTGCAGGGTGGAAAGGAGCTGAGTCGAGATAGAAGGGGTCGCCAGCATCAGACACATCCATGAATTGGCCAAAGATATCCTCGTCATTCACCATTGCGTCGAAAGATAATTCCATGCCATACTCTGGGCGCGCGTGAACGTCACCGAAAAATGGGGCAGACGATTTTGCATGAGAGCTGAGCGTGGATAGCTGTCGTGCCTGAGTCTCGTTGTTAACGACGTTTGGATCAAGGTTATGTATGAGATAGCATACTTCCTGTGTCGTGGCAATAGGGGCATTGTTGGGCATGATTGCGGTGCTGGTGTGATGTTGAACATCGACCGTCTCACCGGATGGCTTTTGCGACGAGCTCGAGTGACTTGGAGCGCTCGCGGAAAAGTTGTGGCTTGGGAGCATCTCGACCGGTCGGCTGGTATGCCTCGACCTGATTGAAGCTTAGGAATTTGAACCACATACATGCAAGTATTACGTACACACGAGGGGCAAGAACACAGTGCAAGTTATCTAATGTGCAGTTTGTGCATGGTTGAGGTGACCTGGAGGTGATATCGCAGCGTACTTTCCGACCACGACAGCTTAGACAGGCTCTGCTGGCTCTACCGCTGCGGGTGTGCGTCCTCTGCGGTGAATCCGCCATGGTGTAAGAGGGAGAGAGATTGAGAGAACAGCAGATCTGAAAGAGATCGAGAACTGGGGTAACAGTATGGGTCTTTGCCAAGGGCTCCAGGGCCCCCGGAGGTGTGGCGAGGAGAGAGGGGTGTGGCGAGGGTGGGAGGGGTGGGACTGATGACGCCTGATCCTAGGGATCAATAGATCGAGAAGAGTGGCTTCTTCTCTGTGGTATGAGAGCAGGTTTCCAAGACGTTGTTGGGAAGACTTCTCATCAAGCTGACGGTGGACGGTCCAACGGATGCGAAAAGTCTGCAAAGGAGCTGGAAGAATCAGTCCCACTTGCCTACTGCCAAAAAACTCCATGGCCACTAGACATTGAAACTTCCACCATCTGCCGTGCTAACAATACTAAAAGCTGGGTGACAAGAGGCCTCATCGGCCATGGCATCAACCATTACGCCTTAACAAACGTCGAAAAAGAGAACAGAGAATACGTCGGGCCGAGGGCCGAGGCCTGGAGGAAGCCGCCAAGCCTTGGTCGCCCCAGAATTCCTGAGAAACTCCGGGGGAGGAACTCTCGCGGCGGAGGTTTGTGTGGCCCAAACCTCCTCTCGAAAGCGGGGAAGCGCTTCGTACCGCTCACACACAGCGGAATCCGCCATCTACCATGATGTCGGTTCCGGTCATGTATCGACTCAATGGTGAGGATAGGAACAAAATCACGTCGGCAACCTGCACAAATGTCAGTCACATCAGGCTTTTCAAAGTCAAGATCGAGCCACAATCCTCACTTCATCAGGCTGCCCATAACGTGCCAGAGGGACTGTAGCCAGATATGCCTGCATGCCTGCAGATGGCCCTTCCGGTCGCCTGGTCATCGGTGTCTCAATAAACCTTTTATGGTCAGGATGCAGACGTTCGTCAGCGTGCCCACAGAGGTGTCTCACCCTGGACAGACGGCATTGATGCGTATCCCCTCCTTCCCATAATTGACCGCGTCCTACAAATGAGATTAGGATTCAGCCATCAGGCCAAAGGGTTGATGTGACTCACATTTCGAGTGATGCCTAGCACCGCATGCTTTGCAGTACCGTATGTTATGTTCGATCTCGCACACTTGTGGCCATAGATCGATGACATATTGACTATCGTGCCCCGGCTAGCCCTGTACCAATCACTGGTGTTAGACACACAATCTGGCCAGGGAAGCAAACGAAAAGATAACATGCCCCGGAGTGAGTCCTTCTTGCTTCAGCATGTGCTTAATTTGTTCTCGCTGGCAAAGCCACACTCCAACCATGTTGACATCTATACCAAACATGAATTGGTCTCGAGATGTGTCCACCGACGGTAGGAATGGGCCTGCCACCCCAGCGTTATTGACCGCATAGTCGATCCGGCCAAACCGTCGGATGGTAGCTTCATGAGCATCGATGATTGACTGCTCATCACTCGTGTCGATGTAGAGTACCTCCACCTCAACGTGCGGGTACTCGTCCCTGAGCCGTTGCGCAACTTTCTCCAGAGACGACAAGTTCATATCGCTGATCGCCAAGGAGGCTGCTCCGTATTTGGCGAATTGAAAAACGGCGGCCTCTCCGATGCCTAAAAATCTGCTTCTGAGACTCTGTTCGGGCATTCCACGCGGACACCAAGCTCACACATACCCTGACCGGCACCTGTAATGAATGCAACGCCTCCATTGAGTAGCCCGAGACCAGTTAATAGCATGTTCCCTCCTCACTTGGTTGATTGAGTCTTCGTTCAAGATCTGCTTTCCCAAGTCTGAAATACAAACCAGTGCTTTGACGACAACGTTTCGTGGCTCAGATGTCAGTCGTGTACGGCAGAATCGACAGTCTCCAGGGGCTTAATTAGTAGGACCACAGTATCTGGTTGTCTGCTGTGGTCACTCCAACGATACGTGGACACGAGGTCTCCGTTGGCCAAACGGGCCGCCGGCATAGATGCTGGACCTGCCCGGGCCGGGCTCTTGGGCCACAAAGCAGGCATGTACATAGTTGATGCAGAGCTTGTCTTACTTTGCTGATCTACGAGCAGGATACCTTTTGGCATGCGACAAATTTCTTCACTATGTATGACCTACAGCATGCACGTAATGAGATGCAAGACATTGTAATTGTTAAGCCCAAACATTGGCGAGCTAGGAATTCGACCTCCGGCTTTGTAATCCATCGCAGCCTCGGGCCAAGAGGAATACTATATTCGTGAGGGCAGAGTGACCCTAATACTCTAGTCGAGAGTCCCTTGTTATCAAGGTATTATCTTGGTCACCAGTTTACCGGTGTTGGATCCATCGAACAACTTCAACCAGGTCTTCGGTACGTCCTCAAACGTGGTTGGAACCACGTGTTCAAGCTCGTCATTGATTGTCAACTTCCCTTGTTCCAGGGCACGAATGAATATCTCCGTCACCTTTTGGGCTTTGTGCACATAGTCTGCGGCGATAAATCCCCTGATCTGCAATCTCATACTGATAACCTGGAAGTAGTCTGATGAAATTCAATTAGCTGTCAGGGCATTCCAGGCAAGCACGACCAAAGACTGGAGAAGTCATCTTACTCGTCAACAATGTGCCATGGTCGGAGTTGTATCCTGAAATTGATCCGCATGCAACAACAACTCCATTTTGCTTGAGTCGGCCCAGCATGGCGTCCAATATTGTACCCTGGAAATGTTAGCCCATGGATCAATGATACTGTAAACAAGTTAGGCCGAGAAAATCAACTCACCCCCACATTGTCAAAGTAGATATCGACACAGCCCTCTGTGGCTTTGGTAAGATCATCGAAGAAAGACGGGCTTCTGTAATTCAGGCACTTATCGGCACCTAATGTTTCGACCACAAACTTGCACTTGTCATCAGATCCGGCGATACCGATGACCTCGCCGACACCGATGATCTGTCGAGTGTTCTCAGTACATCTTGCCATGTCCCGCGAGGAAGTCCTAACCCTTTTTGCTATCTGCACTACCATACTACCCGTCGCGCCCGCGGCGCCACTAACAACGAGACGGTGGCTTGCTTTCGCCTCGCCGACCACCACGATGCCATAATAGGCAGTAAGGCCAGTCGTTCCAAAGACGCCAAGATAGTGTGAGAAGCTCAGGCCGTTGGGCAGAGGCGATAAAGCAGTGGCATCTTTGGCATCCAGGACAACATACTCATTCCAGTCCACGCGGGCCAGTATAGTTGTACCCTTGGGCAGAGCGTCACTCCTTGACTCGATGACTTCGCACAAACCACGCGACTGCATGGGCGTGTTGAGGTCGACCGGTTTTACGTAGTGACGATCGCTGGGGAGGTCATCGCTGGACTTGATCCAGGTACGCTGAGCAGGATCATTCGAGAAAAAAAGCACCTTGACGAGAATTTGCCCTTGCTGAAGTGGTTGCAGATCTCTCTCTATCAGCGTGAATGTAGGGTCAGGGCCGGAATACGTCGGAATCTCCTTGGGGCGATTTGATAAGATCCAAGTCCGCGTCCGTACCATGGTTGTTGGGTCGTAATCGTGTGAGGCAACTGGATGCTATGTTCAGAGTGTCGTGCTGCGGATGACTTCGTCACGATAAGACGTCAAATTTTTGCAATAGCGATTTTGCCAGACCTGACGAAAGATGGACCTTTGTGGTGACGGCTTTTTTTTTACATTATAGTTGCAAAAGGAACCATGTCCACCAAAATTGAGGTCGCCGTTGGATCACTACCGACTGGCTGTAAATGCTCCACCTCGCTAGTATATTACAAATAGCCTGAGCGAAACTAGAGATAATAGAGTAAAACACGTAGGCGTGAAAAAGCCATGGGCCGAGGTGATAGAGTCTATCAGCATAAGTCAAACGTGACTCGGCGATCAATGTCATTTTTGACAGGGTTGCAAGATAGCCACTGAGGCAAACCATCCTAAGACGCTAGCTATCACACCAACTGCGGCACTTGCCTCAACACCGTTGTTCTCACCGACCTGCGACAGCATGGCAACAGAATAGAAGGTTTCAGGAATGGCCTTCAGATTACAGGCCAAAGTGTATATAAACAGGCAGGGGACAGAACACAATCAGGCAGATAGATTCACTCTCATTCTGTGTATAACAGCTATTACCAACTCTGGCAGCAATGCCATCGGATAGCTTATCGACATATTAAGGATCCTACTGGGTCTCAACTAGGTTAAGGTTCCTAGTAGCAACTTGAGATAGTATGAACTGGATGTGAATCACGCAAGGTATGAACAGTCGATGTTTACTACATCGGCAAATTTTCCCGCGCGACTCTGAGAGCCCTAGGCTGCCCTGGGCTGTCAAGGTAAGTCTGCGTCTTACGCAGCCCATGAGACCGCTGGGCTCGCTGGGCTACTCTAAGAGAGCTCATGGGCTACTCTAAGAGGGCCCTAGACTAATATAATAATTTATAACTTTATGAATATATAATTATACTAGTCGTTTAAACTAGTACTAACTAAAATTACTATATTATATTAAAATTAAAGTAGATATATATAAAATATAAGATTTTAAACTAAATCTTAAATTATTAACTTAATAGCGTTAGTATTTATTAAGATAAAGACTTAGCGAGTTATTCGCTTTTAGTATAAATCTTATTTCCGAAATAGAAAAGATCTTTTTAAATTTAATAATATTATATAATAAGTATATTATAAAAGTTACTAAAAATAGATAGTCTATAAGAGCTTATAGTCTAGATATAAGAGCTATAAGCGACTATAGACTCTCTAAACTCCCTAGGTATATAAGAATACTATGAGTCGCGGGAAAAATTACTAATATATATCGTAACGAATATTTAAAGTTATAATACGATTTTAGATTATCTATAGCTAGTAAAGATTAATTTTAATATCGATTAAGATTCGAATATATAGAGCTATAAAAGTAATAAACGTTAGCGAGTTATACGCGTATCGCTATATAAACTAATGAAAGATACGGCTATCGATGAGAGTATTATCGGTATAATAACGGTAATTTTCTTAGAAGTTACTAATATACGGAGCGCTAGCGTAACGCTCGCGAATATAGTAG
This sequence comes from Cladophialophora psammophila CBS 110553, assembly GCF_000585535.1. Taxonomy (NCBI): domain Eukaryota; kingdom Fungi; phylum Ascomycota; class Eurotiomycetes; order Chaetothyriales; family Herpotrichiellaceae; genus Cladophialophora; species Cladophialophora psammophila. The sequence continues at coordinate 1,833,340 of NW_006912922.1, forward strand.
AAGACGAAGAATCTCTACTAGATATATTTAATAATTTCGCTAAAATATATTATAAGTCTAGCGAAGATCTAGCTAAGAAGAGAATAATGGTTAAATACTCGATTCTAATTATAAACGGCGAGACCGTATCTTATAAGCTTATTTATTTATTAAGCGCGAGAGAACTATAAGTTTTACGCGAGTATATCGACATTAGTCTAGCGAAAGAATAAATTAAGATAAGCGAATCGTCGGCGAGTACTTCGATTCTATTTATAGTAAGGAAGAATAGTAGTTTACGACTATATATCGACTACTGTGCGCTAAATAAGATAACGAGAAAGAATCGCTATTTACTATCGCTTATTTCTAAGATTCTTAATCGCCTAAGCGGCGCTAAAATATATATAAAGCTAAATCTTAAAGACATCTATTATTATATATCTATAGCGGAAGAGAATCGCTAAAAGACTACGTTTCGTACGCGCTATGAGCACTTCGAGTATAATATTATACTCTTTAGACTAATTAATACTTTAGCGTCGTTTTAGATCTATATTAATAAGGCGTTAAGAGAGCTACTAAATAATATATACGTCGTATTTATAGACGATATACTTATTTATAGCCGGGATAAAGAGAAGTATATAAGATACGTACGACTCGTACTTAAGAGACTACGATAGTATAAATTATATATTAAGTTATCTAAATATAAGTTCTACGCTAAGAAAGTTAACTTTCTTAGATTTCGCGTAAGAGTCGTAGATATATCGGTGAATTTTAGTAAAATATAAGTTATAACGAAGTGATTTATTCTAAAATCGTATCGAGAGATTTAGATCTTTCTAGATTTTATTAACTTCTACCGAGAGTTTATTTATAAATACTCGATGATAGTAGTATCTATGGAATATCGCCCTCTAAAGATTTATATTAAACCTTTAGTTACGTGATTAAATACGAAGTTTAAGTTCGTATTTAGACCTAAAGTCTATGAAATTACGTGACTAGTGCGATATTAATTTCGCACTCTATTAAATAATTAGTCGTGCTTACTAATATTAATTTAAAATCAATATTTTAAGGGTTTTAACTGTGGACACTTATTGTCTATATAAAGACCTTTATTCTCTCTAGGTAGATAGTTATCTTTAAGTTCTTTAATAGTCACTTACCTATCTATAAGGTTTACGATCTATATAAGCCTTACTATCTATACATTAGATAGTTCTCTAAGTTCTCCGAATAGTATCTATTATAGATCTCCTTACGAGTATAGTAGTGAATAAGAAAATAAGTTCTTTTATATAGATTTCCGAGACTAATAATATATTTTATACGCTAAAAGAGCGCTTTACGTAGATATCTATACTTACGTACTTCGATCTAAAAAAATAGTCTCGTATTAAGGTGAATATATTAAGCTAAGTGATTAAAGATATATTAATATAAGTATATAAGTCGCCTAGCGATCGTACGCTATAAAGGTTAGTAATGTTCTTCTCGCGGAAGATAACTTTTACGAAAAGAAACTATTATACGGGCGACGGCGAGATATTAGCTATTATATATATTTTTAAGAAGTAACGTTATTATCTTAAGATATTTATAAGTAATATAATAATACTAACCGACTATAAGGCGTTATAGACTTTTATAATTACGAAGATCTTAAATAAACGCTAGATATAGTAGATTAAGATATTAGTCGTATATAACTTTCGTATATAATAAAGACGAGATAAGAATAATTTAGTTAATGAGCTATTTTATTATCTAGATTATATAAAGAAGAGAAACGTCTTTAATAAAAATATTCTAATTAGTCTCTTACGAAAGAAAATCGAGGTTAACGATAATAAATTATATACTAAGTATATACGAGTTATCGATAAGATCGTCGTTAGCGTATTAATACATTAGTAATTTTTCTCGCGACTCATAGTATTCTTATATACCTAGGGAGCTTAGAAAGCTCATAGTCGCTTATAGCTCTTATATCTAGGTTATAAGCTCTTATAGACTATCTATTTTTAGTAACTTTTATAATATACTTATTATATAATATTATTAAATTAAAAAAGATCTTTCCTATTTCAGAAATAAGGTTTACACTAAAAGCGAATAACTCGCTAAGTCTTTATCTTAATAAATACTAACGCTATTAAGTTAATAATTTAAGATTTAGTTTAAAATCTTATATTTTATATATATCTACTTTAATTTTAGTATAATATAGTAATTTTAGTTAATATTAGTTTAAACGATTAATATAATTATATATTCGTAAAGTTATAAATTATTATATTAGTCTAGGGCCCTCTTAGAGTAGCCTATGAGCTCTTTTAGAGTAGCCCAGCGAGCCCAGCGATCTCATGGGCTGCGTAAGACGTAGACTTACCTTGATAGCCTAGGGCAGCCCAGGGCTCTTAGAGTCGCGCGGGAAAATTTGCCGATGTATGAGTATAGATTTAGAGTAGTAGAAACTTTATTAAAAGTGTATATAATATCGTAACGCTACTTAATACTAAAGCTCTAAATATTAAGCTATACGGAGATAAATAGTAGTCGGCTAACGTACGCTAACGTAGCGACGAGCTTATTACTTATATAAAGAAGCTCTAAGTACTAAATAAATGGTGTACGGAGGCTTAGTGATTAACGACGTCCGAGGGCCGAATTATACGTAGTATATTTAAGGGGGCCTAGAGCGTTAATAGTACGGGTCTCGTACGACGAGACGACGTAGTATATATATCTCGTGATTTTACTACTCGTTAAGAAATTATAAGAGTAAACTATAATAACCTATAATAAGAAGAATATTTCGAACGTCGACGTATAACTAATACTATTATACGACACTATTAATAACCGTAGATAAGGCGCGATATAGACGTATATATCGCTATTTATAATATTTATTAAAGAATAAAGATTCTACGGTATAAGTTCTACGGATAGCTCGAGTCTCTACTATAGCTAGAAGAGCCGTAGTAAAATATCTCAATAAACTTTATTGTAGATCTTTCGCCGTCGTTATATAAGTGAGACGTATACGATTCGATATTAGTTATTATAAATAAATACTCGAAAATAGTAAACTTAATACTATATCGTAGTATAATAAACGCCTAAGATCTAGGTCGAGTAGTACTAAAAAAAGATAGTTATTAAGTATAGAGTACCGAGATTAATCGTTAGTAATAAAGATTCGACGTTTACGTTAGTCTACTAAGGAACTCTCTACTTATACCTTACGACTCGTAGACTTTTCTTAATCGCCTTTTATTCTTAGACTAATAAATAGACGAAGCGAATAAATTAAATTCTAGAATACTATCTTCGCTACTACGTTAACTATTAATAGTTAAATTAAATTAAGTTATTAGCTAGCGCTAAGTATATAATAAATACTATATTAAATATTACTACGGAAGAAGCACCGTTTAGTATTATATATAGATTCTCGTCGGAGACGCGTATAAATATCGTAAGCGAGAAGTAAACGAAAAACTTCGAGAATATAGTCGCGAGAGAGAGAGTCGAAGTCTTAGCGAAATTACTTAGTATAGCGAGCGAGATATACGTAATAACTAAGCGTAACGCTAATTAAATAACTAAGAACTATAATAAGTAACGAAAGACTATAGAGTTCGTAATTAGATTATAAATTCTTCTTATAATAAAGTATATTCGTACGCTACGCGTAAGTAAGAAGCTTACGAATTAATTTCTAGACTCTTTTAAGATTATTAAGAGAATTAGCGTAAATACTTATCGACTTAATCTACTAAAGAAGTATAATCGGCTTTACTATATCTTTTATATCTCTTTATTATAGACGTATCGCGCGCGATCTAAAGTCGTCTTATCGCCGTCTATAAACATTAAGAAAGAAAAAGAATAGAAGATTAAGAAAGTACTTAAGGAACGTTAACTTCGAGATAAGACTTAATTCTATATAAAATAAAAAAGATTCTTAAAGGCGTACGATTTCTAAAAGCTAAAAGAGTACTTAAAGAATATATAGCGCGAAATCGAACGATTTAAAGTAAGTATAAGAAAAGAAAAAAGATAGAAGTAATTATTTAATTCTCGTAAGCGAGACATATTACGCTTATAAGCGCTTATTAATATAGTACTATCTAATTACTCTAAGAGAGCTACGATTCTATATTATCTCTCGTAGCGATACACTAATATATCGTAGAGAAGTCTACGACGATAATTATAATTTCTAAAGTCTAAGTTCTTCTTAATTTTTTAACTATAAAGAGCTATAAGCGATACGCGTATAACTTATACGCGGCCTAAGAGTAATACTAATTCGTATCTTATCTAACTATTTAATAATGCGCGTCGGTTAATTAGCGCTCTCTTTCTTCTTATCGTCGTCGTTCTTCTTTAAGAACGAGACACTAAAGATTTTATCGCTCTACTTATAGAGCTCGAAGTTTTACTATTATTATTAGTATATAATACGTAAGAGAGAAGTATACTTATATATTAACGAAGTATATTAACGCTAATATAAATCGTCTCGAGAAGTAGATTTATTTAGATTGTAGGCGATACGTTTATTACTTTAGAGCTACCTAGAGTAACGTTAATTACGCGTACGTCGTTAATAGTAAAGAGACCGAGGACGAGGTGAGTAGCGCGAGCGACGACCGTCTATATCTCGCGCGATAGAACGTCGACGAGGTCTTAAATCTTTATAGATATCGGGGCGCCGAGGCCGCTATAATCGTAGATCTTATTAACGGCGAGTAGCTTTTAGATACGGCGTAAATAAGAAGTAGAAATCTCGTAGAGAGTTAGTATAATAATAGTTAAAAGATAGCGAAACGTATAGAAATATAATTCGTAGCGTCACTACGATTATTAAAGAAGTAGCGAAAGTAACGCGTACTATTCGTAGATATCTCGTAAACGAGCGCCTCGCTCGGAGTGAGCTTATCTTTATTGTCGCCGCTATATAAGCGGCGTAAGTAGCGACGATAAAGTAAGTTTAGCGCCTTTAGACGAGAGTTCTTACGAATCTTCTTACGAGAATAAGAAGACGATGAGAAGCGATAAGCTAATAAACGGTTAGTATACTATATATAATATAATAGCGAAGATATATATAATATTTATCTTTACTAAGAGAACGATATTTATTATCGGAGTTACTAGTAATAGCGCTAAGATCGGAAGTAAAGAAAGTAGTAGAGATAATAATAGTAAACAATATTAAAAGCGATTAATATATAATAAGTATATATAATGTATAAGATTTACTAATGAAGAGTTTAAATAAAGTAAATTAAAAAATAAAAATTTAATAGCGCGAATTAACTATAATATAATGTATTAATATAAATAGAACGTATATAAATAATAAACGAAAAGCGCTTATAGAGAAAATAAATTAAGTAGTTCGAGAAAAGAAAAGATCGAAGATTAATAGCTATAACGAAATATTTATACTATAGAAGAAGTGAATATATTATTTACTAATATTCTTTACTCGCTATTTAAATATATACGACTTACGAGTAATGAAGATATACTATTATTCTTAGACTATTATCTTTTTATTATTATTATATTATAAATAAGTTTATTTATAATATTTACTATTATTATTATTTACGATATATATAAAGAAAAATAAGACTAAGATATACGAGACTATATATATAAGGCTACGTATATAAGGCTATAACTATAGATATTTAGCTAAGTATCGCTAAGAACGAATATATACGAATATTAAGAAGTACGCTTCGTACTATATAACTTAAAGAGTATACGAGGTGAGTGTAACGAGCCTACTACTTATAGCTTCTCGGGGACGAGAAGCTTAAAGAGAAGAGTAGTGTTACGGATTCGGCTAAACATCGAAAGAACGAACGCTTATAATTAAATCACTAGCTAAGAGATACGACTTAGGGAGTGTATTCTTATTACTAGTATACTTCCCGTATAGGAGGCGCACTCTTTTCTCTCTTATACTTTAAGTCGTGTATAGTATCGACTATATACTATAGGGATAACTTATATATACGCTTATCGTTAGACTCTATCTACTTACTAAGAAATTCCTAATAGGTACTTCTATAACGTGAATAACCTTAGTATCGCTTAATAGAACTACCTAGGGAAGTGTGTTAATAGAGTCTTAAGATAGTTACTGTGATAAACCATCTAAGACGCTAGCTATTTTACTAATTACGCCACACCGTTGTTCTCGTAGATCTGCGAGAGCATAGCGACGGAATAGGAGGTTTTAGAAACGGCCTTCTAAGCACAGGCCAAAATGTATATAAATAGATAGAGTCTCTCTAAATAGCCAGGGGGACAGAACACAATCAAGCAGATAGATTCACTCTCATTCTGTGTACAATAGGACTTCTCCATTACCATGTTGAAGAATTTCATGGTATATCTAGGTGCATAAGCCATATTCTCATCCGAGGGACATCAAAGTTCACATAAATACTGACCATTTCCGAAATCATTTAGTATGGATATGATGGAAGCTAAAGGTATTTCCAGGAGGCCCATTCAGATAGAATCGAGCTTCCAGACGACCCAGCCATTATCGAGCGAATGAGAGATGCTCTGTCCGCCTAAACATATAAGAGTGGCTATTAATTTCTCCTTTTAGCGTGAAGCATTCGACTTAGAGGACAGTGGCTGATGATTGGACGGAGGTACTATCACTTTAAGTCGCTACGGCTGGTGGCATGGCTTCATGCTCATTTCAAACATTTTCAATCAACATGCAGGTGTGTTGGGGTTTTGGTAAGCTGGTCTTATATATACGGACAAGGAGCAGTTCTAATCTAGAGCCAAGCAAGACTGGAAGATGTCTTCACGGGCATGACGTCGAGCAGCCCAAAGCTAGCTATCGAAGCCTTAAGTCGGGATAAAGAGAAAAGGTAGAGTGGTCCCCCCCGAGGGTGTATTTCCACAAGTCATCTTGACAACATGATTAGTCATTTCGAGAAAAGTGGCCTTCGGCCGTTTCCCATGAATCTCATTCAATGAGTGCCCAAATTCTTGTGTGTTCTGGCTATTTCAGACAAGCCGTGCCAGGTACCGACGAGATGACTTCGAATTGAAAGACTCAAGTCGCGACCTTTGTCTTGAGACCTCCGAGGCGATGGAAACCACCATTAAGGGCCACTTCATTCTGTAACAGAGCCATCTTTCTCTGATCGCCTGATGGGTCGTTGGACTCAGCATCAAGGGCCCATTCCAGAAATTGATTGCTATAATTAGGCTGAAAGCTTGGATCCAACACACCCAGCCTCTTGCCGTACCTTGTGACCTTCTCCCAATCACGCTGAACGTTCTTCAGATCTCGAGAGAAGTAGGCAAAGCTTCGCTCAAATATCTTTCGGTTCAGTTCGGTCGCCATAGTTGGCTTGAAGTCAATATACTCCTCCCAAGCTTTCTCAGGTTCAGCCAGCACGAAGTCAGTAGCCTTCTTGACCGCGCGGAGAAATGCCTTCACCTTCTCGGGGTTCTTTTGTATGAACGTCTCGTTACCGATGTAAAGGATAGAGCAGAAGCAGCAGCAACCAAGCTCAGCGAGTTCGTCGATACGAAGCATCTGCACGTCGGTCTTGGATCGACCCTGTTTCGAAAGCCACTCCTCAAGCTCAACCATTTGAACATTCTCCAGACCAATCCCCGCATCGATTTCACCCTTAATTATTGCCTTGGAGACATTCATACCGCATCGCATGGCAGTGTAATCAGAGGGAGACATTCCGTAGTGGGAGGCGAGCTCGTCGATCTGAATCTTGCCAAACTCCCCCACGTAACCGATCCGCTTCCCCTTCAAAGTATGGAAGTTCGAGGTAATGCCAGACTCCTTGAGATACACCACACCAGTGAAAGGTTCATCCAAAAGGCTGCCGATGGAGAGGACTGGGAAATCGCGGGCCTTTGCCTTGGGAATTATCAGCACAGTCAGCATAACGAGTAGTTGGGGGCACACAGCAAGAGTATGGATCATCGCTTTAAATCCCAGGTCGACTTTTCCGGTCCCGATTATTTCGGTCACGTCCTGAGTTCCAATTAGCTAAGCTAATTTAACGACAATGAGGCTTACGCTAGGGTCATTTGGCTCGAGGAGCGCAACTTTGATGTCTTCATCGTTGAAGAAGCCCTTCGCTTGTGCCAGGTAGAGGGGAGCATGGTACGGCGTAGCGTGCCTCCAATAGTTAGCCACTTATTCAATGATGGAAAGCGACGAGAATACCAGTTCGTGAGGAAGGTAATCTTGTCAGTCGACATGTCGAAGTAGTTGTCTGCAAAAGTCAGTGAACTCAGGTTCCCGAGCTGAAGGTGCTAGGAGCGCAAGAATCAAAAAGCATGTCCTTTCGCTGGTATTATCCAGATCAAGTTCTCCGGTATTTCTCAGATCATCCCTGCACTCTGTGCTCCGATTGTCCTATAAGCAGATCGGCCATAGAGTGCAAGGCGAACACCCGGCATGCACTGCTGCGGTAAAATACCTTGACCATAAGATACCCTGCGCGAGACGCTCCATGATTGCCTCCCGCCTGGACGACTCGTACCGTGGAGCGACAATGAGCAAGTAACGGTTGAAATGAGCTTGGTGTGTTGAGTAAATCAGAGGAAAAATTTGGATCACAGGAAACAGAACGGCAGAGCGAGAAAGTGCTTAGTTACAAAAAGTGTCACGTGGGTTCAAGTGGAGGGGCAATGGAGGGGCAGATGCCACCAAACTCGCGAACAATCGGACAAATCGGACAGTTTAGGGACAAACCTACTGTGCCGAGAGTTCCGAAGGATTCGCCACTCGGCTTGGAATTCAAAGCCTCTATACTTTGCAGCCATGTTCAAAGTCAAGCGGGGCCAATCCTGAGAAACGGACTTCCCGTATAGTAAAACGGCTATATACCATCCGAGAAACCTCGTAGAATTATGGTTCACGATTGTGCACGTGCCTACCATCTTGCCCTTGGCATTAGGTTACATATTGAACGGTCGTAACGTTTAACATGCGGTCGTGTTAAAATAGGGTTTTGGCAAGCTGGTCTTATATATATATATATCACAGACACTGTTCGCAATCTGGAGCCAAGCAAGACTGGGAAGAGGTCTTTCTGGGCATAGCCTCGAGCGACCTAAGGCTAACTATCGAAGCCCTAAGTCGAGATAAAGAGCAAAGGCACAGTGCCCTTTAGGGTGTTGATCGCAACGCCGACCATGCCTTTCTAGAAAGGGCGTCCCATTTGAATTTCGCTATTCAAAGGAAACGGCCCATAGCCTCCTTTCTCGATAATAACTAATTATATTGTTAATAGTTAAACGATAAAGATAAATAATTATAAAATATTACGATATTTTACGCTAATCTTACTTTAGTCTATATAAAATATACGGAATATTTAGATTATTTTTAAATTTATCGCTTAATCGTCGAAATTTATTATAGTAGTTAATTATTTTATCTTATAATCGTTCGTAACTAGCTTTAGTATAGTATATAAGTATTATATATTTTAAAGTAAGACTTTAAATTATACTCTTATAAAACTAAGTAATATTTATTTATCTTAATTATAATTATTTATAATTAATTATAGTAGTTTTAAACGTTAAGACGTAGAAAATTACTAAGAATAAGAAGACTAAGATAATAAAGAAGAAGACTCGTATAATATTTAATTTTGTTCGGAGGACTTAGAGAACTATCTAATGTATAGATAGTAAGGCTCATATAGATCGTAAACCTTATAGGTAGGTAAGTGACTATTAAAGAACTT